>NC_142695.1:902500-1172500 GCF_029641045.1 Salvia hispanica | reverse complement strand
AGTTGACGTTGTTGAAATTTTAAAGACGTTTCATTTTTAATGGGACAGACCAAAAAGAAAAACGTTTCATTTCTAATGGGACAGATGGAGTATAATATACTCTCTCATGCGTTGGATGTTTTACCTGCGCACAACTTTCACCGTTTTATGATTTCATCTATAAATTTTACTTTTACTAGACCATCTCCAATCATTTTCACTAAATTCAATTTTGGGTATATAACTATTACATCAAATTCAAAATTTACACCATTTTTTTTTTTGTTTTATGTATTCATTTATTATTAGATACGGAGATATAAACTATTTTTAACCATCATCAAATTTTTGGTGTTTTTCTATTATTCTAAAATATAATAAATCAATTTTAACCATTGTCAACACTTTCTTGTGCTGCTAGCCGTCATAACGTTGAATTTAATAAATAGCCACATTAAAATTAATACGTTTATAGATTATAAATTTTTTTATTGTCTGACCATTGCAAAAAACTAATAATAACTTTCAAATCACATGTTTACACTCGTCCCCTAGACAAGCTCGATTCGACAATATAACAAAACTAAAATTAAGATTTAATTAAATGTTCAAAACTTAGTATAACTAATACCTATACATTCACGGTTTACCAGCTAATTTTCAAATATATATTGAATTGTGGTAATTATATTAAAACAAGCAAACAAGAAACTAAGTAGTACTACAAGTAGTATTAAGAAATTAGATGAATAAGACACTAACATTTTATTCTCAGTTAAATAAAAAATACTCCATATAATCTCACACATGCAAGGGATGTGTGATAGGAGAGAGAGAGTGTGGAAGTTAGGGGTCTCAATCTAGGTCGTTCTCGGTCTATAAATATAGACATTTGATTGCAGAAACACGCACACACACACACACTTCGTCGCACGTCAATGGCGATGAACGCCGATATGGTTAGCAAGCGTTTTTCTATCGTCGCAGAGGTCGGGAGAACAAGTGCGGAAGTGGCTGAAGAGTTGAATCTCTGCGCGGAGGATTTTGTCCCTCTAGTATTCTGTCTGCTGCATCGTTTTTTATACTGGAATGAAAGTCAAACTTTTGTCTTTTTTGTGTCTACTCTATTACTCTATAGTTGATTTTATGAAAACATTCTTATAAAATTATACTCCTTTTACTAGTCAATATTATAATTAATGTTGATATGGCGATAACTGTTATGGAATCATTTTCTAATTCACTATATATATACATATAATAGGAGTATTTAAGAGTTTTAATATTCCCTTATATTTACAATTTCATAAGAAAATTAAAATTAATTACTACGACTCCGGTAGAGAGAGAGACAAGTAGGTGGGGTCGCATTTAATGTTGTGCACTTTATCTCTCTCTCCCCTATTTTAATTTTACTCGTTTTACTTTATACTCCTTATACAAATTACATTATACTCCTTTTACTACTCAATATTAACTGTTATAAAATCATTCTCTAATTCACTAATAGGAGTATATAAAAATTTTAAAATTCCCTTGTATTTACAGTTTCATAAAGAAAATAAAATTTGATTACTACTTCTCCTATTTGCTAACTATTAAATACTTCTCCATTAACCAGTAAAACTTTTATCACAAACATTACAAACCAACTAACAAACATGCGATGCAACCTCTCTTTTCACTTTGTTTTTAATGTTCTTAGGTCGATTGTGTTAATATAGTTCATATATTTTTTTACTAAACAATATCGTTCTTTTAGAAATAGAAAATAGTATTTAATTGATTGATGTCTCATCAATGTATATATGATTTTCGAACATCCATATTTGCAATTTTATAAACAAAGTCATAATAAAAGAATAAATATAAATTTTTAGGAATTTTTTAACATATTTTCAAAAATGCATGATTTTATCCTCAAATATAATAACAAGTCTATTGACTTGCCCACCACACTTCTTTCCTTTTTCAGTAAGTTAGTTATATACATAAAAAATAAAATTAAATATAGTACTCCAACTACATACTGCATTAGTCAAAAGACTTGCATATAAAGTAAAACCCTGAACCCTAAAGTACATCGTAATTATAATAATTATAAATTTTAGTATTGTTATATAGCCTGGTATTATAGTAAATGAATTGATTATATCACTATAAGACACAACCGGTGAAAGTTGACGTCGTTGAAATTTTAAAGACGTTTCATTTTTAATGGGACAGACCAAAAAGAAAAACGTTTCATTTCTAATGGGACAGATGGAGTATAATATACTCTCTTTTCACTTTCTTTCCCCATAAACCATTAATCCAGAAGTGAAGATCTGCTCCTAGCCTCCTACTAGGCTACTAGTACTAATTAGGAGTAATTTCTTCCAATTTCAAATTTTACGGGTTAAAATATAATTTGATTTTTAACTTCCAAGTATTACTAGTAGTAGTACTACTCTATAATCTGCCTCGTCTCAAAGCGGGATCAAAAGTATTGATTTTTTCTTTAAAAATCTTAACATCCTTTTTTATAATCCGCGTAAATCATCCTTAATTATCAATGTTAAAAATATCCACAACAATAATCAATTACTCCATAAATTAAAATTCCATGTGTTATTATAATATAAGAATTATTATAATCTGATAAATTATGTATCGAAATATGAATATGAGTGAAACTTCCTAGCCCAGCATACAAAGAGCCCATATCTAATCAATAAAAAAAATGCCCAAAAACATAAGCCCACATTCATATCTTTGCAAAGCACCCTCTCTCTTCCATTATTATTCCATATACTCTCTTTAATTTCTCCTCATCTTCTTCTTCCTCCATTCCATCTCTATAAAAATGATTTACACCCACCAATCCTTTTAACAAATTGGTCTTCTCCTTCTTCCTCCTCCTCCTCCATTCCATCTCTACAATAATCATTTCTCCGACTTCGAAAAAACAAATTGCTCTTCTTCTTCGGGTGCATTTCCGGCGGAGCAAATCCGCCACTTCTTTGGTATGGGAGGCATTGGAAAAAAGGAAGGCCAAAGCGCCTCCATAGAGTCACCCTCCTCGTGCGCCGAAATCGTCATCGCCCGGGCGTTATCAAGACTATGTTCGTAGTTAAATTATATTTCATGTTTATCTAGTTTCATTAATGTAATATGTTAGAGAGTTAGAGAGTCGGACGTACTTATAATTCCCTTTCCGGGTTTTCTATGGAATTCTTTCCCGGATCGCAAAAGAGAGTCGAACCACCCTAGGGTCCTTATAACTCAATTATTTAATGTTAGTTATGATCACAAATTAAAACAACAAACTTGGCGCATACTTTATCAGCATCTTTTACTTCCTTCATGCCAATTGTGTTATTTTTTATATAGGATATTTATTGAAGCATCTTATATATATTAAAACATTATAACTTTAAATAATTAAATGACTTAAACTGAAATAATTAGCATAAAAATATACTCCATATTACTAAACTCCAATTATGGAAACACAAACTCTACGGCTACAATTAAGAAGGTAAACATTAAAAAAAAAAAAAAAAAAAAAAAAAAAAAAAAAAAAAAAAAAACTAATAATGAGGAAATGACTCGATTGCATTTTTTGGTACTATATGATGATAAAATGAAGATAAATTAAAAAGAAATAGACCATGCCAGCTATTTGAAATTGGTTTGATGAATAAAGTTTTCATCTGTTGATTACTACACGACATGGGTACTTTTTGCCATTTCTTGAGTTTAGAAATAAATGTGTTACACTTACACACCACACCTTACATCAATAACTTTGTTTGGATTTCAATATAACAATAAATTGTGGTATAGAAATATAAAGTTGTAATTCGATGATTGGTGCGATCGTGATGAGTTGAATTTTTGCAGACTATATCTTATTAATCAGTTTTGAAATAATAATTAATCTCCATCCTAAAATTAATTTTAAGCAAAACAAAAAAACAATTATTTATTTGTAAGGTGCCTTAAAACTAAAGCCCATACTATATGGTACTCCCTCCATTCGGTCTCATAATAGAAGTCACACTTTCCTATTTAATTTGTCCTACAAAAAATGTCACATTTCTTTTTTTAGAAAAAACTCTCTCACATTAATATAAATATATTATTTTCTCCCTCCACCTAACACACAAAACAATGATTCCTAAAATCACGTGTCATTCCTCAAGTATGTCATCTATTATGGGACGGGGAAGGAGTACATAAATTCCTTATTTGTAAGATGCCTTAAAACAAAAGCCCATACTACATTGGTACATATACATAATTTTCTTATTTTTGATTGTTCATATAGATTTTTAATATGCAAGAAATGGACAAAAGAGAGGCTCCACTCCTTGTCTTTTAGCTACAACAGCTATCCAAATTTTCATAAGAAGAGAGAGACGAGTAATTGGTGAAGAAGAGGTGAGTATGTCCCAATTCAAGCTAGCAAACCTCTAAATTAGGTTGAGCATGTGGTCTGAATTCTCATCGTCAAATCATTTCTCCAATTTCTTCACTATAAAAAAAGGTTAATGCTGGGATTAATTTGGCTCGATTTATTAGATTTCAATTCAAATTTCATCAAATTTTCGTACTCATCACAAAATGCAACCAGCCATTGGATTGTTTAATTGATTGATTGTAGACAATAATATGGATATATGAGCGCAATAATAATTTAAGTATGAAAAATAAAATAAATTAAATCAAAATTCATAATTATAATCTCGTAATCATTCTTGTAGAACATTAGCAATGAAATGCCAAATTTGGGGTAACTATTAACACAAAAAATGAATAAATTCAACGCATTGAAAATATGATTATATTCATTTTGTTCATTTACTATGCTTCTATACCTTTTTAACGCATTTGATACGTAATGATCTCTGGAATGGTGCCAAAAAATCTTATAAAATTGAAATGATTTCCAAAGCAATCTAGGATGCAGTCACAAAAAGTATTGTACTTACTATAGTTATTTCAAATTTTGATCCTCAATCCCCCATTTACCAAAAATAATCTAAAGCGTATTCAAAGGTTAGAAAATGATAAATACCAAACAAGGTTTGTGTTAAAATGACAACACCTCTTAAAATGACACCACATATCCAGCAATATTATAAACACTACACAACAATCTATAATCTATAGATTGTTGTATAGCGTGTTGGATATTGCTGACCGAGAATAAAAATTATTGTATACAGTGTTGTATATTGCTGGCTGAGATTTTTACACTTTAGCATTTTTTTTAATTGTCATATGTCAGCTTATTATTCGTTCATGTGTACAAATGATTGGCTAGGAATGGTGGTATGGTGTTATTTTAAGAGGCGATATCTAAATGATCTTTAATTTTATGTTTCAAAATAAAAAACACCCGATATGGGGAGTGTCAGAGTGCCACCACCTCTTAAAATAACATCATACCACCATTCCTAACCAATCATTTGTACACGTGGACGAATAATAAGCTATCACGTGGCAAAAAAAAATTTCTGAAAAAGACGGCCAGCAATACGTTGTACACTATATAACAATTTTTCTTGACCAATAATATCCAACACGCTATACAGCAATCTATAGATTACTGTGTAGTATTTATAATATTGCTGTATAGCGTTTATAATATTGTTGTATAAGTGGTGTCACGGTGTCACTTTAAGACGGGTTGTCATTTTAACACAAACCCAACCGAGGTTGAAATATAAAAAAGTGTTCAATACACAATTCATGATATTCTTGCCTCTCTTATTCTCCATCCCTATTCCATTATTGCAACACACCCTTCTTCTTCTTCTTCTTCTTCTTCTTCTTCTTCTTCTTCTTCTTCTTCTTCTTCTTCTTCTTCTTCTTCTTCTTCTTCTTGGTATGGGAGGCATTGGAAAAAAGCAGGCCAAAGCGCCTCCTTCGGAGAGGCACCAGAATCGCGCCGACTCCTGATTCGGCACCAGCATCCCTTCGCGGCGACTCCTGCTCCTCCTCCGACGACTCCTGCTCCTCCTGCTGCTTGGAGATCTGCCGCCGCTCTGATTCCAGACGATGTTTTGAAAGCTGGCTTGAGTATTCACTTCAGGGATCAGACGATAACTCACGGTGAAATCGACACCGCCTATGAGAAGGCCGTCGCCGCCGCCGCCAGTTCCCTGCGGGTGGTCCAGAGCGACCTTGAGGCTTAACTAGAGACGACTATTATCGTCGGTAGTAGCTTAGTTTATGTTTTATGTTCTCAGTTTATCCCGCGTCTGTGAAGCTAGAATAAAATAATAGTAGTATGTTTTATGTTCTCAGTTTTATGTGTTTGACTTTGATCTTAGTTTGAAATGAAATAAAATACTATGTTTCTCAGTTTTTGTGTGTTTCTGTTTTTTTTAAATGAAATACTAAAAAATAAAAAAACAAAAACGTCAAATCGAGTACTCACACACACACAACACACACGACCAGACCAGAGAGATGGAGAGAAGGAGCACAAGTCGGCGGCGGAGTCGAAGATCGAGGATCGACTCGTGGACAGGTAACATCGGTCTTGTATTTTTTGCTTTGATTCGAACAAATTTGATGCGAAATGGCCTGCGATTGCTCGATGCTTAATTATCAATGTTAAAAATATCCACAACAATAATCAATTACTCCATAAATTAAAATTCCATGTGTTATGTATTATGTTCGTGTGTGCAACTGTGAGTGTTGATCATATAGACTACTGCAACCCTAAATATTCTTTACTTTATAGAGGGCCCCACCAAGATTATCATTTATTAGGGGTATTTTTATCTATATTCCTCCACGTACTATTACATTTTTCCCTCTCTAAGTAATATAATTGCAACCTAGAGAAGAGCCTAAATTGATTTGATCAACCTCTCACCTAGTTGTATATGATAAGACCCAACTCTTAATTTAAATAAATTAGTATCTACTCCCGTGCTTCAATCAATTTTAGGGAAACTAATTTAATATATCACTTTATCATCACTCGAATTTGAAAACTAAAAAATTAAACTTGTGAAAAACTTAACATCTACAAAATATTTATAATAAGCATATATATATAGACTGCATATGTATTTGTTCTAAAGTTTTTATCCTATTTTTTTCTCTTCTAGAATTCTCTACTTTTTTCTTATATATTCTATTTATTCCTAAATATTTCTATTATAAATTATCTTCAAATTTTAATTACAAAAATCAGGCTTATTATTTATTTGAACACATTCCGTACAATAAAAATACTAAAATAAGAAGACGATGAAACACTACTCAGTTGACAAAACATTTTTTCTCAATTCAATAGGTTAGGAATTCAGATCATCACGAGAATTAATAGGAAATCTTTATTGATCATTTTTTTCGGAAAATAAATAAAAGATGTGGATTAAGTAGGTTTAAGATGGTTTTCTCAATTTCATATACAATTATACTTCCGCAAGTTACAATTTGTACATTTAATACTCCTATAAATTTTTTTTATTAAATAGATGTATGAATATAGCAATAATTAAGTATAAACATAAAATTATTATATTGTAAAATTAATCACAACTAATAACTATAATGTCAATCTAGAGTAATTTAAGTAAAATGTTAAAATCAATTATGCAATTAGTAAAATATTTAAAATTTTATTAAAACAACAAAAACACATATATTGATTAAAACGTTTCTGGATATAAAAAGAACAATCTTATTCAAACAATACATAGTAAAATTTAATGTCTAACACCATCAATATGAAATTATTAATATACAATTTATAATGTTCAAAATATGGAAGCCATTGTCATAGAAAAATATAATAAATATAATCTACCTTCATATTTTATCAATTTCAAAGATCTACTCCGTCTGTCCGCTATTAAATGTCTCATTTTTCTTTTTTCCTTTTTCGTTCGTCTGCCAATAAATGTCTCATTTCACTTTTACCATAATTGGTAAGTGTACCCTACATTCCACTAACTCATTTCACTCACATTTTATTACAAAACCAATATATAAAAGTAAGTCTCACATTCCACCAACTTTTCTACCCACTTTACTTCATAAAGTCAAACAATTTCTTAAAACTCGTGTCGGTCAAATATGAGACATTTAATGGCGGACGGAGGGAGTAATTTATTAAATTAAATAATAAATTCATCACAGTAATCCAAGTCATCACATAAATCCATAAGAATTTGTTATATCATATATGTCTCATAGAAAAATAATCATGTAAACCCTTCACCTATATAATTGGGTCAACTAATTAAAAAATGTATTGTTAACAAACAATTTATTAGGTATAGTAACTTATTCATATTAAAACATTACCCTCCGACTTCTCTTTGTACTTCAATACATCTCTACCTTATTATTTTTCCCAACATCTTTTATCCGCCTCCATCTAGCTCGGGTGCCCTTCTTCATCACCAGTTATCATCTCCTGCACCTTTCTTGTCCTGCACCTGCGCAATCTATTCCATAAGCCAATTTTTCACCATCTACATGTAATAATTTCAAACAAAAATCAACTACATACCCTACATTACAACTTTTGCCATTTCGTTGACTTAGGTGCTCTTTTTGCATGAAATCTGTTGCCGTTTCTTTTATAAATTATGGCAAATGACATATTGTTACCCTACATTACAACTTTTGTCATTTCATTGACTTAGGTGCTCTTTTTGCATGAAATCTGTTGCCGTTTCTTTTATAAATTATGGCAAATGACATATTGTTCAAAAATATAGCTAAAGGATTCAGATACTTTTAGTCGACATTAATTTATAATTTAGTGGATATTAATTTATAGTTATACCAAATTAATGGCATTAACATCCTCCATTTGACTACATAGTATATAAATCTGTTGCCGTCTCCTTTATAAATTATGGCAAATGACATATTGTTAAAAAAAATAGCTAAATGATTCATATACTTTTAGCCGACATTAATTTATAGTTTAGTGGATATTAATTTATAGTTGTACCAAATTTATGGCATTAACATCCTTCATTTGACTACATAGTATATAGTTATACATTTAAAGGCATTAGCATTTCACATGGCTACATAAGTTATAAACATAACTTATTAAGTAATATTTATAATTATTCCCAAAAATTATACATATTCAAAATATTGTCCAAAACTCGGCTTTTATATATGTATAGATAGATAGATAGATAAAGCTCAATATAAAGTATTAGCTTAATACTTAGGGCCAAAAACAAAACAATTAGATAAGCCCAAATTTGTTTGATTAGTCTTAACCTAGTACTCCGTATTTCTTTTGTTTGTGAAGTGTTCCAAATTTTTTATGAATCTAGAAATACTTCAAAAAAATATCGGGGCATCTCTTAACACTTTTTTATAATTAATCTTAATAGTTCAAGCCCAATCCCACTGCCCTAGCCCGGCCCATAGTGTACCATTTTGGCAATATAGCAAAAATAAATTTAAGATTAAAATAAAATATTCAAAACTTACCATTTAACTAATACCTACTAAAACATAATTATAGTAATTTCGTTAGGATCGGTGCAATGTACAATTCACCAGTTATATTGATTTATGGTAATTATACTTAAACAAGGAAACAAATTTTGGAGTGAATCTATATATCCACACATGAAAATAATTTAATAGTAATAAAAAAAATCACGATTCTAGTGATTTACTTGACAAATTAATCGAAAGAGAGTAGTATTAAGTATAATTTATAAATAGTGCTCCTACTATGTGATGAATCAAAGCGTAACCTATTTATTCCGCTCCTCTTCTCAATTACTTACTCCAAAATATGGAAAGCAAAGACTCCAAATCGATTCAATGATCTTCCACGAGAACTCACCATCGAAATCCTCTCAAGACTCCCCGTTCGAATCATCATGAAATCTAAGTGTGTTTGCAAGTCATGGCGTGGTCTGGTGGAGAGCCCCCTCATCATGAAAAAAAATGTCTTGATTTTACGTATCAAAATGACAAAATAACTCCACTAATATAAAACGAAAGGAGTATGATTTTACGATTTACTCTAATACCTACTTATTTATATATGATGCGTGGATCGATGGAACGAATAAATTGTTAATTTGATTGTTTGTGTGATCCCAAAGAGTAGAAATTGGGATGAAATCAAAATAATGGAATTGTTCAAATGGATGGAATATTGGAAATATTATCTTAGCAAAAGTTAGTCGACAAAATTTAATTTATGTTGCGTATTTTAGTACTCCTGATTTGATTCATGACATCAATAAATAAGCATATTGCAATTTCACAACTTGCAAAAGGTTAATTAGGGGACAGATATCTCTCTCTGATTTTATGTTTTGAAGATTTCCATGTAAGAAAGGAAGTTATTTTATAGGTTTCACCAAAAATAGAACGATATTCCATTTATTTTTACACACTCTCTCTCCCTTTTCTCTCTCAAAATATCTCTACTTTATGATTGTCTATCAAATACTATACATGTACTGTTTTTATTACTTTTATCAAATTAATTCTTCTATCATCCAAATTTTATAGTGTTAGTAATATCATTCCAATCGAAATAGGATCCTAAATTAATTTCATAAGTATCAATCTCTCAACTAGATGATAAGACCCAACTTTTTATTTAAATAAATTTCAATTAGAACTATAGGAAGCATTAGTATAAATTTTTGGATGGATGAAAACAAATAACAAGTATAATTAATCATCCTTAATTATCAATTTAAAAAATATCGACAACAATAATCAAACAGAAAGGGGCTAATACCAACAAAGTTTGTGAGTGATGATAAACAAAGACTTACTAGGCTTTAACCTTATTTTTTATTTTTATATTTGAATTTTCTTTCTATTATTTTTAAAATTTGAACTAAAGTATATGCATCAATTACATTTGTGTTTTCTTGTATTTCTCACACTTAATTTGTTTCTTAGCTCTTAACTTATTAGTCTAGTAATTACATTTTTTTTTCTATTCTCATAATTAATTCACTAGTTATTGGTCTAATAATGTACTACTTGATCACATTTTTAATATTGCGTTGATGATATCGTATAAATCACACATTATTATCGTTAGTATCATTTTTAATACAATATATTTTTGGTTTTTGGCTTTTGGCTTTTATTTGCAAAATTGTTATATATTTTCAATGTTAATATGATTAGTTTAAATTAAATCCCAAACAAAATATTTATCGCTCTATCAGCGGCCACATATACCGGTTTTGATAAGTAAACGAGATGCCCAATCAAAACACACGAAACTCTGAGCAAATTTACAAACTCCGTCCCGCGGGAGTGGAAGCGTTTCTTTTCTATACGTGATTTAAGAAGAATTGTGTTAAGTGAGTTACGTAAATGAAGAATAAAGTAAGAAAATGAAAAGGTAGAGATACGAAGAGAAAATAAAGCAAGAGAGAGAAAAAATGTCTTGATTTTACGTATCAAAATGACAAAATAACTCCACTAATATAAAACGAAAGGAGTATGATTTTACGATTTACTCTAATACCTACTTATTTATATATGATGCGTGGATCGATGGAACGAATAAATTGTTAATTTGATTGTTTGTGTGATCCCAAAGAGTAGAAATTGGGATGAAATCAAAATAATGGAATTGTTCAAATGGATGGAATATTGGAAATATTATCTTAGCAAAAGTTAGTCGACAAAATTTAATTTATGTTGCGTATTTTAGTACTCCTGATTTGATTCATGACATCAATAAATAAGCATATTGCAATTTCACAACTTGCAAAAGGTTAATTAGGGGACTGATCTCTCTCTCTCTGATTTTATGTTTTGAAGATTTCCATGTAAGAAAGGAAGTTATTTTATAGGTTTCACTAAAAATAGAACGATATTCCATTTATTTTTACACACTCTCTCTCCCTTTTCTCTCTCAAAATATCTCTACTTTATGATTGTCTATCAAATACTATACATGTACTGTTTTTATTACTTTTATCAAATTAATTCTTCTATCATCCAAATTTTATAGTGTTAGTAATATCATTCCAATCGAAATAGGATCCTAAATTAATTTCATAAGTATCAATCTATGATAAGACCCAACTTTTTATTTAAATAAATTTCAATTAGAACTATAGGAAGCATTAGTATAAATTTTTGGATGGATGAAAACAAATAACAAGTATAATTAATCATCCTTAATTATCAATTTAAAAAATATCGACAACAATAATCAAACAGAAAGGAGGCTAATACTAACAAAGTTTGTGAGTGATGATAAACAAAAACTTACTAGGCTTTAACCTTATTTTTTATTTTTATATTTGAATTTTCTTTCTATTATTTTTAAAATTTGAACTAAAGTATATGCATCAATTACATTTGTGTTTTCTTGTATTTCTCACACTTAATTTGATTCTTAGCTCTTAACTTATTAGTCTAGTAATTACATCTTTTTTTCTATTCTCATAATTAATTCACTAGTTATTGGTCTAATAATGTACTACTTGATCACATTTTTAATATTGCGTTGATGATATCGTATAAATCATACAGTATTATCGTTAGTATCATTTTTAATACAATACATTTTTGGTTTTTGGCTTTTGGCTTTTATTTGCAAAATTGTTATATATTTTCAATGTTAATATGATTAGTTTAAATTAAATCCCAAACAAAATATTTATCGCTCTATCAGCGGCCACATATACCGATTTTGATAAGTAAACGAGATGCCCAATCAAAACACACGAAACTCTGAGCAAATTTACAAACTCCGTCCCGCGGGAGTGGAAGCGTTTCTTTTCTATATGTGATTTAAGAAGAATTGTGTTAAGTGAGTTACGTAAATGAAGAATAAAGTAAGAAAATGAAAAGGTAGAGATACGAAGAGAAAATAAAGCAAGAGAGAGAAAAAATGTCTTGATTTTACGTATCAAAATGACAAAATAATTCCACTAATATAAAACGAAAGGAGTATGATTTTACGATTTACTCTAATACCTACTTATTTATATATGATGCGTGGATCGATGGAACGAATAAATTGTTAATTTGATTGTTTGTGTGATCCCAAAGAGTAGAAATTGGGATGAAATCAAAATAATGGAATTGTTCAAATGGATGGAATATTGGAAATATTATCTTAGCAAAAGTTAGTCAACAAAATTTAATTTATGTTGCGTATTTTAGTACTCATGATTTGATTCATGACATCAATAAATAAGCATATTGCAATTTCACAACTTGCAAAAGGTGTCTTTGCAATCACATGCTTTCACATAAGCAAAATAAGCAACGTTGCATCAATAAGCAAAATAACATGCTCTGCATTGATTCACAACACTCATTTTTATATAGTATGAAACTACGAAAACTAATACATATATTAGATATCACTTCTAGTTTTGAAGAAATAATTATTACTACATTTAAGCAAAATATGATGCAAAATAATATGGTCTGTATTGATCCACGTTAATTCTACATTAACAAACAGAACACCATTTAGTTATATATAGTACTCCAATGTTACAAAAACACATAGGTATGTATCACTTCTAATTTTGAAGGCAAAAAATGGGTGCTATTTGAGTGCGCGTGTGTGTGTCTATGTCTCTTCTTGATCGGGTGCAGGTTCTGCCGGGGAATCGGGTTCTTTGTCGGGCAAATCGAGATCTATAGGGATTGCGTTTTTCTTTAGTGCAGTAGTCTTAGTGAGATGCGAGTAGCTGCCCTTCTCCTTGAAGAGCTGAGCAAAGTGAGTCTTGCAGTAAACGATGCCATCGAGGGCCGCATAAGACGACATCGTTAGGTTGCACCCTCCATGGGCACACCTAAAGCATTGCTTGTGGAAGAACTCTCCCTCCACGGTCACCTGCATGCATGTACAGGAACGTACGCAGAAAAAATATTGGTAAATGTTATAATTATCCTTGTCACATTAATAATTTATAGCTATATTTTTTTTAAAAAAAAATATCAATCAATTCTTTAATTTCCTAATTGTTTATGTAAATGGATGTATACTTGTAATTTGCCATTTTTCTTTGACGAATATAAAATGTTCAAAGTCAAAAATTGATAATAAAATTACATTAGAGACTATATAGTGTAGGTTATGTAACATACCTTCTCAAGTGGGTATACAGTTTTTTTACAAACTGAACATTTGTCTACAGTGCCAGAAAACATGGATGACAATTTACTAGGACTCCTGCCCTATACATATAATCAAATCAAATTTCAAATTTCAACAAAAATTCTCATCAACTTTATCTTAAAAAATTATGGTAAATAAAGCCATAGGGTTACCAGTTCTGCATATTTGCCACCTGATCACAAATGAAATAAAATATAATGTAAGAATTATTATAATCTGATAAATTATGTATCCAAATATGAATATGTAGGGTTTAAAAACTGACTTAAGCTTGAGTGAAACTTTCTAGTAGTTAAGCTGCCTGTTTCTCTGAAGAGATGTTCAAAGTGAGGCTTGCAATAGAGCTTCCCATTCACAGTAGAGTAGTTGCTTATCTGTAATTTTTTCAAATTAATATGAAATTGTTGGTGGAAAATTAATTATTACAAAAGAAAAAAGATGATTGGGAATTTCCCCCTTTCCCATGAAACAAGCACATATGAAGTGGAGTTGATATAACTCATTATCATAATGTTATTTGTCTTATTTTATTATATACAGTTAAATTAAATTAACTGCATGAATTATTTTTTTCTAAATAATAGTACTAATAATTAATCTGATTGCACGAAAAATAAAATAAAATAAAATAAACTAGTAAAAATTTTGTAACGAGATTTATGCATTATTCTAGAAAATTCGTTGGTAGAATGGAAAGAGTTGGCGGTAGAAGGCTCCACAGGGAATGAATGGGAAGATCGAAAGGTTGGAAGAAAAATGAGTGGCATATTCTTATGGAATGTATCTCATGTTTTTTTAAGAAAATACGATACATTCTCGTAAGAAAACTCAAGAGGAATAACACAACACATACAGCGAGACGTCCGTTGGAAGTGTCGCATTTGAAGCAATTCTTGTGATAGGGAACTCCATCGGCAGAACACATTTCTGCAACATGCACAACTTTTTCACAAGAATGGCATTTCTGCGTCGTGCCATAGTTAGACGACATCATAAATTTAATTTGATTTTTCTTTGATGAAAATAATTTCTACATATGAATAAATTGGTGTTTTTAGAAAATGATCAATTTAAGCAGATTTTAAAGGTGAGATATAGGCTGGAATTTAAAGTAGGGGAAATGATGGCTCTGGTGAATTTGGACTACTATTAAGGGCTATATTTATGTAAAAGAATATGAGAGAAATCAAATTATTTTGGCATCTAAATTAATCAGTGGATATGTTTGAATCTAATAAAAACTTGGAACATTTTTGTTCAAAGTTATTATTACTGCAAATAATAATTAAAAAAATTACTGATAAGTTAAAATTTTGAGTATAAAATTGTAAAATTATAGGAGCACTATAATCTTCACTTGGTGTCGATGCTCGTGTTTGTTCATGAGGAATTATTTTCTTGATTTTATAGCTTAATTTACGAAATAATCAAGATTTGCAAATACACATTTATCTTGACTTTTCAATACTATCAACCAAACATTCATTGTCGTATCAATCTCATTTTTATCACAACTAACTAATTTATTTTCAGCATATCTATCTTATTTTTATCTTCTCTAAAAATGAGTCCATATTAGTTTTTGCATACTTCAACTATTCGCCTTTTTGTTTTACTATATTAGTTTCGTATTAAAAATTCATATCGTTCGCAAAATCTCTATTTTTGTGGGGCAGATGGAGTATCTCTTTGACAGGTTTCAAAATTATAGGTTGCGATTGCAAAATAAATTTATCGTATTAGATTAAATATTATATACAACCAAATTAAAGGTTAATCGATCTGAGAGAACCATATCGATTTCAGCAGACCCTAAGAGAAAATTAGACCCAACCGTCCCCGAAATCCACAAGTACACCGAAATCATATAAATCAATCAAACCAACCTTTATTAACACATTATTTAATGATCAAGACTTATGGTTTATTGTACATTTGAAATACACGTACAAAATCGGTCTCGACCATAGCAATGAGAATCCTTGTAATTTTCCTTCAAAATTTTGATGCATGCTTCCTTGCAAGCTTCTTGAGTGCATGGATCAAGAGCAATGTTTACGAATAACCCTTCGACTTGTCGCGGCTGTGACGTCATCACCAACATCATCAACGTCGCGACGACAACGACGACCACCTCCGGCTTCATTCTCTCTCTCTCTCTTGCAATTTTTCTTATAAAATTTGTAAAACAATTGTTTTGATGATTTTGAATTTATGGATTTTAGACCTGTATTTATAGATGCTTCCACAACAATACAATGTTTGAGAAAATTGTACAAATAATGAGATAAGAGGAATAGGGATTGGATTAGGAAGAAATTTTGACATGGGATTGTTTCTCCTTGAGAAAAAGTTGAGTTTATGATAGATATTCCTAATTTGAATAAACTTTGATATAAAATCGGTTTGATTTTTTCTTAAAATATAACTTTTCAGTAAAGTTTGTATTGTTTTATTTAAACCAGAAAAAATGAAAGTTTGGATTATCTTTAATATTATACTTTTCAAATATCGTACTTTAATAAAATGTTTTGTATTTTTTTATTTCGGAATAATTTTGGATTTATTTTGGAATTTTTGGACTTTGATTTAACTGCAAAGCGCAAGTAAAATTATAGATTGGGATTGCAAAATAAATTTAACGTACTAGTATTAGATTAAATATGAGATACAGCCAAATCAAATAAATAGTAACTCCAACAAACATTGTTTTTAAGAAGAAATTTTATATTCTTGCCAAAAAACCAAGTGCACAAACAATGTCATTTAAAGGTCAATCGATCAGAGATAATCATATCGTTTTCAGCAGATTCTAAGAGAAAATCAGACCATACCAACCCCGAAATCTACTAATACACCGAAATCATATAAATAAATCAAACCAACCTTTATTAATCTTAAGCCAACATTTGATTTATGAATTTATTGTACATTTGAATACAAAATCAACCACCAAAACACATACAAAATTGGTCTCCCCCATAGCAATGAGAATCCTTGTAATTCTCCTTCACAATTTTGATGCATGCTTCCTTGCAAGCTGCTTCAGTGCATGGATGAATATCAATGGTTATGTACCCTTCGACTCGTTGCACCTGTGACGTCATCGCCAGCATCATCAACGTTGCAACGACAACGACGACCACCCCCGGCTTCATTCTTACAAAATTTGTAAAATACTTTGTTTTGTGATTTAGAATTTGTGGATTTTAGACCTGTATTTATAGATATACTACAATGTTTGAGTAAATTGGTCAAATAATGAGACAAGAAGAATAGGGATTTGATTGGGAAGAAATTTTGACATGGGATTTTGTCTCCTTGAGAAAAAGTTGAGTATGATAGACATTTCTAATTTGATGAAACAAACTTTGATATAAAATCGGTTTGAATTTTTTGGATTTTTTCTTGAAATATAAATTTTCAGCTCAGTTTGTTTGTTTTATTTAAACCAGAAAAAATGATAGTTCCGATGCTTTTCAAATATCGTAGTTAAATAAAATGTTTTGTCAAAATAATACTCCATTTTTTTAATTTGGAAAATTTGAACTTTTAGGTTCTGATTTCATTCTCTCTTTCACAATTTATGGATTATTTTGGAAGTTCATTCAGTTTCTCTAGTAAATAATTATACTAATTATAAAACATTTGGTGTTTGAATAATTGGAAATTTATGCTGTTCTAGGCCTGCATTTATAGAAATTTCCCTAACTACAAAAATGTTTGACAAAATTTATGAGAAATAGGGATCATTTGATTAGGACGAATTTATGAAATGTGATTAAAATATTTATAATATGAATAACCAAGCTAAAATAAATTTAAATATGAATTTCAGTTCAAATATTTCGGATTTTTGTATGAGATCGGAACTTTTTTCCCTTCAAAATCAGATTTTCAGTAAACATTCGAACCGATATATTGTATATTTTCACCGAAAAAAAAAATCAAATTAGATTTAATATGTACAATTACTTATGTTATTTTAGACGTGTATTTTATCGATGTTGCCCCAATTACATTATATTACCAAAATAAATATGATTGAGGATATATATTGAGATATATGAATGAGTTTGATTACGAATAATTTATGAGTATGGGATTTTGTCTCTTTCAGAAAAGAATTCCGTGACTAAAATATTCGTAATTTGAATAACCGAATAGAAAACTAAATGAATTATAATTCGATTAAGTCGATCGATTTTCTAGTTTCAGCTGGATTCAGTTCTTTCAATCCGAATAATATTTAATCTAATATTATCACAAATTGAAAAAAATAGAAAATCCGAATTATATTTATATAAAATATTTCTATCCTAACATATAATAATGAAAAATTATTTCAAAATTTTCAAGTTTGGGTGGAATTTTTGCTTCAGATTTAGATACAAAACTTTGGATATGTACTCCTATAAAATTTCTATAGAATTTTTAAAAGATAGAAAGAGTTTAAATATCTAGCCGGCTACCCCAATATTCACAATACTCAAATTTACTTAATCCATAACACTAATAACTTTATTTTAAAATTAAATTATCAAAGATTACTTGTAATCAATTTTGCCATTGGAAAATGACGACTCACAAAAGACACCAATTCATTCTCTATCTCATCAATCAAATTGGATATTGTATTAACTTGTGGATAAAATTCATGTTTTTTAAGAAGTAAACTCAACAAATAAATTATTTTATTTGGTCTATTAAGAGTTGTAGAATTCTTATAATCTTAAAAAAAATGTAGGGGTGGCGAAACGGTTTATCGGCGGGTACCCGTACCCGATTTCTGCCAAATTTGTGTCCCGATTTCCGCCCCGCAACATATCGAGATTACCCGATACCCGTGTCGGGTATTACATACCCGACATTGCGGGTACTCGTACCCAATCCGAAACCCGGATGTTGGGTATGACCCCCTTCAATTGTGCAAAAAGTTCTTCAAACCAAAGGTTGAGTTCACGAAACCAATTAATATTTATGCTTTGAGTTTTTTTAATGGTAATGAATTTTGAGATTGTTGTCGCACTATGACTTCAAATTTTTGTTTTTTAATTTGTTCTTCAATCTTCATGCAAAAATTCCAACTATCAATTATGCACAGATATGGTGATTTCTAGTCTCCATATGTACTCATATTTGTATATTTTAATATATAATTTGCACATTTCTAAATTCCAAATTCAAAACTAAATGCAAACCAAAATTTATTGTATCAATTTTGATTGAATGCTTTGAATAGATTGAAAATAAAAGTGAGGGAACACTCTATAACTAGTTCTGGTGAGTTTTTAAATGTGTATTTGTTAAAATATAAAAACATTTTTAAAAAACTCTTAGAACTTTTAGATTCCATAAAGTATTAAAAGATTGTATATAGCTAATACTAATAATATTGGGTATTATCGGGACTAACGGATATACCCGCGCACTGCAAAACTCTAAAACACACTACCCGATCCTGCCCCGTTTCTTGTTACCGTCGAGTAGCGGGTCGAAATGGGAATAACTCATTACCCGCTACACATTTTGCCACCCCTAAAAAAATACTATCAAATTTTCAATTTTAAAAATTAGTGAAGAAACTCTGCAACTCTTAAACCCTAAACCCTGAGCAAACATTTTCCCCAAATTCAGAAAAATGCAATTCGCCTCAATTTTCCTCCAAACTCACTCCAAATCGCTCCACCACCGCCTCACATTCCTCCGCCGCATGGGCGGCGGCCCTCGGACGTTTCCCGGCGGGATCAACAAGTGGCAGTGGAAGCGCCTGCACGAGAAGAAGGCCCGAGAGAAAGAGATGCGTCTTCTCGATCAAGAGAAGCAGCTCTATCAAGCTAGAGTCCGCTCCCAAATCCGTGCCAGCGTCGCCGCTGCTGAAAATCCTAGTTTGAAGCCCGATCAAAGCCAGCTCAATTACGGCCCTATGACTCCCGATGAGCACATCAAGGCTCTGGCTGATCGGTTCATGAAGGAAGGAGCGGAGGATTTGTGGAACGAGAACGACGGCCCGTTGACGGCTCCGGTGAATAAGGCGGGGAAAGGGAAAAGCAGATTCTTAGACGAGCCTATTGATTTGAAGAAATTGATTGCGGAGAGGTCGAGCTCAAATGGCGGTGAGAATGTTCAAAAGAGGGGATTTTTGGGGAATGTTGGTGTCGGTGTAGCTAAACCGAGGCGGTTTTCTACTTACAAGCATTTTGGGAAGATGAACAATGGATTGAATTCAATTGGAAATTGTAGGGTTGGAGGTTTGATTGGAGTGAGCGATGTGTTTAGTTCGAATCGTTACTATTCTGTAGATGCTGCGCGAACGAAGAGTAAAAGGTTGAAATTTGTGAAAAATGGCGAAAAGTCTGTAGTTAAAGATGGCTCGGATGCCAAAAGGCCGAAGTGGCCTAGGTTCAGAGGGAGGGGAGTGAATTCGGATGATGATGACAGTGATGACTATGATGAGGATGATGTGGAAATAGGGGGTGAGAGGAAGATTACGGGCAGTAGTGCTGCATTAGGGAAGTATGATGTGAAGAGAACAAAGCGTGTGCCGTTGGAATTGTTGGAGGATGAGATTGATTTGTCTCAGGAGGTTGAGACGATTAGGGAGGAGATGAGGCAGTGGAAGAGCATGCAGGAAGAGGCGAAAGACGAGGAGGAATCACTACTGAGTGCTAAAAGGTTGGAGGGGCTGTATTTGTGAAATTGAATCTTGTTATATCTGTTTTGTAGATAAGTATTGGTTTAATTGATTTGAAATGATAGATGTGGATTGGTCGTTGTTCAGGTTCGATGAGTGTGATGTATCACCGTTGACTGTCAAAGCACTTGCTGAGGCTGGTTACGTGCAGATGACCACGGTGCAAGAGGCGACTCTGTCTGCGTGCCTTGAAGGTTGTAGTCATGTCTACCCTATTGATTTCGTTCTGTAAAAAAAATGCATAGCTTTAAAGTCAGCTTGTTGCTTTGGATCTTAGTCATGTATTTCTTGCTTGCTACTTCGAGCGTTGTCATTTTGTTCTTGCTTTTCAAGTAATTAGAGTATGGTGAACTCCTGTGTATATTGAGCAATATCACAAACCCTATCTTCAGAGAAATATTAGATTTATAATTTAGTTTTTTGATCAAGCATAAACGGTTATACTCATATGCATTGCTGCAGTGACTCTGCCGGTTGTTGATATGGATTTCAGAAACATTCCGAAATTTGAACTTTATTCGGGCAATCACTAGCAAGATTAGGATATTGGTTTCTCAGAATTTGGACTTTATTAGATGTGGATAGTTCTTGCTTGCTCCTTAGAGCTTTTGTCATTCTGTTCTTGCTTTTCGAATATTAGAGTATGGTGAGCTCCTCTATATATTGAGCAATATCACAAACTTCATCTTGAAAGAAATGTTAGATCTATAATTTACATTTCTGATTAAGCATGCAGTAACTCTGCTGGTTGTGGAAGGATACTGTCTGGATTTAGGCAACATGCCGAGCTTGGATGTATTCAGGCAATTAGTTGCAAGATTAGGATATTGGTTTCTCAGATAATTAGATTTTGATAGAGAGAATGATGCAAAAGGAGCCCTTGAATCTTTTTCTTCTTTTCTTTGGAGAAAAGTATAATACTCCTCTTTCTTCAGTTCTAAAATTAAATTCTTTACTTGTTTCTAATAACCAGAGAAAATGACTGCTCTTGTTCACAGGTAATGATGCTTTAGTCAAAGCTAGGGCTGGAACGGGCAAGAGTATTGCGTTTTTGGTATATCCCTACACTTATCCGTTTTTCATTTTGTTCTTGGCTTCAATTTTTATTGTGCTCATTTGTTTGCTAAACACACACAGCTTCCTGCTATTGAAACAGTTTTGAAGGCGACTAGAAAGAGCACTAATCAGCGGGTGCCGCCCATATATGTTCTTATCCTCTGCCCCGCCCGAGAACTAGCGAGTCAAATAGCTGCTGAGGCAAATGTACTCCTCAAGCACCATGACGGCTTAGGTGTGCTAACATTAGTTGGAGGGACGCGCTTCAAAGATGACCAGAGACGCCTTGAATCAGATCCATGCCACGTACGTAAGCACATAATTTCATTCTTTTTCCAAAGCTAGTTGTGTTTTCTGATCTTTGTATGGGAAGTATTGATGATTGCAGATTCTAGTTGCAACTCCGGGTAGATTGCTGGATCACATAGAGAACAAATCTGCCATCTCCGTGCGCCTGATGGGTCTGGAGATGCTCGTACTTGATGAGGCCGACCGCTTGCTTGACCTGGGGTTTCGTAAGGATATGGAGAAAATAGTTGATTGTTTGCCTCGCAAGAGGCAGTCGTTGCTCTTTTCAGCTACAGTCCCAAAGGAGGTTTATATTTTGACTTGTTTATCGTGCAGTGGAGATCTACTGTGGTAGATTTAATCTTCTTGCTTACAGTGTCCCCATTTCACACCTTCAGGTCCGTCGAATATCCCAGCTTGTTCTGAAAAGGGAGCATGCTTATATAAATACACTGGGGCTTGAATCCGTGGAGACGAACGCAAATGTATAATTTTATTCCTCTTTATCCCTGTCTTGCTCTTCTCGTTATCTGTAGTTTTCTAGAAAACGAGCTTGCTGACCTGTGACTTCTTAATCAGGTTAAGCAATTTTATCTCGTTGCACACCACGACCAGCATATTTCGATAGTGCACCATCTGTTAAAAAGCCATATATCTCAAGTGCCCGAGTACAAGGTAGGTTGCTGCTGCTGTTGCTTTTGTCGTAAGAATATTTGGAAAAACTCCATTCCGGTTCTTATGGATTGTTTTTTGACTTGTTAGATTATTGTTTTCTGTGGAACTGCAATGATGACATCGCTCATGTTCTCCCTTCTGCGGGAGATGAAACTGAACGCGAAAGAGCTGCACTCCAGAAAGCCTCCACTCTATCGTGCCCGGGTCTCTGAAGAATTCAAAGATGCCAAACAAGCCATTCTGGTCACTTCTGATGTCTCTGCACGAGGGTTGAACTATCCCGATGTTACGCTAGTCATTCAGGTGATGATTAATCGCGTTTTTTCGTACAAGTTCCCAAGCTCTACTTGTTCGGGATTTGTAGCTCTTTAACATAGAACGCTTCCCGTCTAGTTAGTTTTCTTAGCTTTGCTGCTGTTGAATGAGCATCACCAATATAATCATTCTATGTTGAAAAATTTGAACCTGTTACATTCAGGTCGGTATTCCTCCAGATCGAGGCCAATACATTCACAGACTCGGACGAACAGGCCGACAAGGGAAGGATGGCGAAGGATGCCTGTTGCTTGCGCCATGGGAACAATTCTTCCTAGACGATATAAAGGATCTTCCTCTCAAGAAACTCCCTTCACCCGAACTAGATCCTGACGCGATGCAGAAGGTATAAATTTCCCGTTGTGCAATCTAAGCAAACAAATACTCCCTCCGTCCCACTCTATGTGACACATTTCCTATACGATTCTGTTTTGTTATTTCATGTTGGTAAAGATTTGTTTGTTGAACATAAAAAATGCAGATACAGGAGAAAATGGACCAGATTGACACTAGCATCAAAGAAGCAGCTTATCACGCGTGGCTCGGTTATTACAACTCGATCAACGCCATTGGCCGGGACAAAACAACGCTGGTGGAATTGGCGAACCAATTTGCAGCATCCATCGGTCTGGAGAATCCGCCTGCAGTCTTCCGGAAAACTGCGGTGAAGATGGGGTTGAAAGGCATCCCTGGCATTCAAATGCGAAAGTAGCTCCGCACTTTTCGTCCTACCAAACGAAAATATTCGGTGCCTAAATTTATTGGCGTGGCGTGTACATGTGTAAAAATTAAAGATCAGGTATATGAAACGATGTCGTTTAAGTAGTTGAACATTTTGTCCACAATATCTTTTTGCCTGCCACATCGGAACAATTGAGAAAAAAATATCGAAGTTATGATACAATTTTGTGATATTTTTTAAAATTTGCTCTATTATAGAATAATAATTTGGTGAAAGTGACCATTGAAGCGGACCTTCATCTGAAAATTATTGTAGTCTTCAAACAAGAAATGTGACGTGGCTGCATGGATATTTCAATTATATTATATTTGAAAACCAGTCATTGTATAATTAATTGGCCAGATAATATTTATGCTGGCGTTATTATTTCTCGATAAATGCATATGTAATATTAAATCAATAGTACTTTTTAACTTGAAATCAGGGTACTTACACTTTACATATGAAATGTTTCATCAGTGTTTCAATTGAGTATAAATTGTTTTAAGTTAACAAATATCATACAAAAAGTTTGATTAGTGTTGCAAATTAGTACATTCCGTCTTAAAATCACTACCATCGTTACCTTTTCTTATTTTTCATCCTTTCGACTATTAGCCGAAAGTTAAATGTGAATTCATTGCTTGATAAAATGCTCATATGGCAATGCATAAGGTATTATTTAGAGAAATAATATTATGTTTTTTAGGGCACAATTTTAGAGAAAAATAAGAAAAAGTAATAGTGTTAGTTATTTTTAGTTGGAATATACTAATTCGTAACACTAATCAAACTTTTGTATGATATTTGTCAACTAAAAATATTTTGTACTCAATTGAAACATTTATAAAACATTTTGTATGTATATTGTAATTATCCCTTGAAATCAAATCCAGCAGACCAACACAATTTATTAATGAGATGGAACAACCAAGAAATAAGGCCATTTCACAGTATAGTAACAAAATACTATTGAATGCCGTAAAGCATAAGATATACTACCTCTAAGTTTAATGTCTACAAATAAATAGTTCTGTGGAAACAATGAATTTATTGGGAAGACCACTTGCATATTATATATATGGACATTCAATGCCCCTAATAATTTATTATCAACACTTAATATATCATGTGCATCACTACTATGTCGGCACATGGCACTTTACTATTAACAATCAATTCTTATACTACTATTATATACTACTACTATGTATATTTTTACAAATTAAATTCTTTGATTTCTAAAATTATTCCCCTTGTTACAAGTCAAACTATCCATGTCTATAAAGATTTGGCACTTCAAAACATGCATTCACATTAAATCTAGAGTAATTTTTTAATTTCATAAGATATATGTCAAAATAATAGTAATACTTTGGTTCAATTTACTCAAAAGTATTAATCTTCAATTTGTCAAACACCCACGAGCAAATTTTCAATTCTTGATTCATTACAAGGGAGAAAGTGCTGGGAATTGATAATATTTTGTGCGACTATCTTTTTCTTGACTTCACACTAAACCAATTATACATACACTTCACGTATCAATAACATTATGCAGTCACATCATTATAAATCACACATATTTATTTTAGTAAATATACATGCATTATTAATTATAATTAATGTCAAAATACCACTTTAATTGTTCTATTTTAATAATTCATTAGTAGTTTAAAATCTACTTAAAACCAGTCATAAAATGGTTATTTAGCATCAGTCTTAGCATATACTACTCCATATGCATCAATTTGATTAAATATTTAAGAAAAGTCATAACAACAACTTGGTCAATATTATAGATATAGCTAAAAATAATCAACAACCCATTTTCTTCACAAACAATCATGGGGGGTAATTCAGTCATTCCACTTAAAATCATTTGACCTATTTAATCACAACAACACATTTTCTCACATCTCACTCATTTTGTCTCTCTTCTTCAAAATTTTGTTATATTATGAAAAACCATTCTCCCAAAACCCCATTTCTGCTGATCATTCTGATCTTCCTCGCCATCGGCCGCCTTTCCGATTGTCGAGAACTCCCTGCCGAATCAACGGTGGAAGATTCTTCATCATCAAGATCTCTTTCAACGTTATCATGGCATTTTCCGGCACCAAGTCCGACAAGATCAAGAAGGAAAGAAGATGAATCAATTTACGGCTCCTCGGATCGAGAAACTCCGGGAGGACCGAATCCTCTCCACAACTGATATTTAATTGGTATCTTGCAGAAGTTCAGATAAGAAAGTTTTTGTAGAGATTATAGTTGTGTTTTTGAGGATTTTCTTTCCTCATGTAGAGATGTTGATATACAAAATATATTATTTATTTAATTGTTTTGTAAACTAGCTAAGAAAAAAAGTTGTCATGAATTATTGTACTAGCATGTATAGTTGATTTAAATTGTTTGAATCATTGCTACCATTCTTAGTTCAAGAAATGAAGATTCAATCATTATTTTTTCATGTTATTTATTGATTTGTTTCGTTTTATGGGTAGCTTTGATGTTTTGGAGGTTTTCATATAATTGAGAAATTTTTCAATATAATAAAATAAGGGCTTTAAGTTCTTAACTAAGTTTCTTGTTCATATTTTCTAAATTAAAGAGTGATTTTTATTGCTTATTAATTATAATCAAAACCAACTAAAAAGCAAACCTTTAAATCAAACTAAATTTGAAATGGCTCTCATATAGTTGCAGAGAGTTAATAGCCTTGATAATATGATAATAGCAAACTAATGTAATAGGAGTTATTAAAATTTTCAAATTGTGATTAAGGCTGTTGATGTGAGACCACTCTCTCTATTGGAAGAGGGTGATAGAGAACGTCGAGGTGTGTGCTGTCAGTTTGCCTCTTTTTCGTGTTTCTTAATTGATTTTGGATATACCTTTATTTTTGTCTATATGTTGATTTTCATGATGCTTTTGATTTATAGTAGTTCCGTATGATGATAATAGACAATAACAATCGATGGGATTGGAAGGAATAATCACATCAGATTAAGTACTCCTATTTAGCTACCAATCAACACAAATTTCAGAACTGAATCAGATACATTTATCAATGGTATAAATAATTGGTGTAACTAGTTCTCTGATTTGTTAATTTGGTTATATAGTTACTAGGGGTCATGGTTTGAGGAATTAAAAAAATAGTGAAATTACAACATTCAATGTTCCTTCTCAAAGTCAAACGGTGGCATATTATTGATGTGGAATCTAGTTGGAAACTAAATTAGTGTATAATAAACTATATATGTGGGTCCATAACTTGACTTGCATTAGGCATCATGCCTCCCCTATTTATGAAATAATTAGTGATAAACCTATTTATGTACACTATGGCTTGCATTAAAAAAAAGTAAAAGACAAAAACAGAGAAAAAAAGGCAAAAATATGTTGGTGCCATATCAAAACCAATCAAACCATTAGGCAGGCCAAGGCTAATTATTATAAAATCATTACAAATATAATGCTTCAAAATATTATAGTGACAATCCATGGTATTTCGAGTATCCGCGTCGTGGATGCTCTGAGAGTATACGAAGGAGACTGATCTTGCTACATAAGCTCTTTGCCAACAGGATCTACTGAAAAATGCAAACATAGAGCCTTTCGAATGAACGGCGCGAATTTGGATTCCCAAATCTGCTATCAGGCACCAAGAATCATTAAGTTGTTACATTGGACTATTTGTTCTACTACTATAAAAACGTTTTGAGAATCAAACTGTACTATTTAAAGTTTTACTTTTCGATCTGCCTACTAATACCATATTCATTTATTTTTTTGCTAATTTTTAAATTAGGTTTCACATTCCACTCCTATTTTATTATAACGTTAATATTTCATATAAAATGACGTAAATTCCATCAACTTTTTTCTTTACATTTTTAATATTCAAAATGAGCCAAAGTGGGATAAGTATTATCAAATGGATGAAGTGTCATATTTATAGTATTAAATTAATAGGGATGTGATCAAATGAAAACTCTAAATATTGTACAAACTCAAAACTATGATCTGGACCATTGAAAAATGTCAACAGATCACAAAAAAACATCAATAGGAAAATGTCAATAGAATTTCAACGATAGTCAATGATTGAAGTTGTGTTGATACTGTGTTGACATCAAATTGAAGTTTTGAGTTTGTACAATATATAAGTTTGCATTTTATCACTACCCTAAATTAATATTATAACAACTCAATTTGTGGACTCTTAGGATATCAAAATATCATGTTCTTTGGATTCTCAAATCGAAAATACTAGATACACCATTGTGGACTACTAGTAAATTAGATAAGGCTAGTCGCTACCAAAGATTCAAAAGCACTGCGTGTTTTGCCGTATTTGTTGTTAATTTCAATTTCTAGTTCCGTCCCTGGCTAGAGCTATTTAGAGAGGGAAAAAAGAGAGGGAAAAATGAGAGGGAAATTAGAGAGCGAAAAATTAGAATGAAACTAGTATATCCCCAGCGCGTTGCGCAGCTGACGAAATTCGTAGTAAATCCTACGGTGCGATGCGCAACTGACGGTATTTATAGTAATCAAATAAGTACATAATCTTGTATTATTAATTTGAACTTTAGAAGCGATCCGTCATATACTTCATCCGTCTAATGAAATATTGTTCATATTTTCAATCTCAGGCCCAGCGCGTTGCACTATTTTATTAGTTGAATAAGTATATAATTAAGTATTGTTAATAACATTAAATTTTGATATCACTATGTAGTATTAAGATTGATTTTTATTCCACAAAAATAAACAAATAACATGATTATAATATTATTAGGAAGATGAATTTTAGTATTTTTTATATAAAATTTGAATTGATTTATATTATTTAAAGCAAAGTTGTATTTTTTTGGTATTGCTATGTAACATTTGACTTGATTTATATTGTTTCACATTTGCTATAAATTCACTATACATATAGTGTTTGACTTTAACTTTACTAAGATGTAATGAGAAAATTAAAGTCGCTAAAACTTGCACCATTTTTTAAAGTTTATTCATTTTGGGATTATGTTGTTAAAACATTTCATTATTCACTTTTTAGTTAGTGGAATATGGGGTCCACTACCAAAAATGGTAAAAGTGAATGGGACAAATTATGTGGGACGGACCGAAATGAAAAACTGGGACGAATTATCCGGGACAGAGGGAGTATATGGTGAAGTATAAGATGAGTAAATATGTACTACTAAAGCGTAACAAAGTAAAAAAAGAGGAGCATAACAATAAAAGGAGCTTACCATCAAATCTCAATCTCAATCTCAATGGCAGTAAATTACGATTTTTTTAATTGATGTGAAAAATAATTGATGAATCAAATATATAGAAAATTATGGAGCTTGCCATATACTCCATATATGTGTGTGAATATGTGGTAATACGTACTACTCCCTCCGTCCACAGATAATAGATCACTTTGTGTATGACATGTAGAATTGGTAATGTAAGAGAGAATGGAAAAAAAGTACTCGAGAGAAGTAGTGATAGTGGAATGTGGGGTAAGAGAGAAGGAGAAAAAAGTAAGAGAGAAAGAGAAAAATTAAGAGGAAATCTTTCCATAAATGATTGTGATCTATTTTTTTTTTACGGAGGGAGTATTATATATGGGTGTGTAAAAATTTCATAAAATATATACTATTATAATTGGGGCAATCATGTATGCTTGAGCTAGAGATGGGGCCCTTTCTTATTTCCACTTGGCAAAATAATGTTGGTGGGACACATCGCATCGTATCATATTACCATGATGATATCAATACAACCTATGAATTAATGCTATTTGTTTCAAGTTTAAAAGTTTTTTTTAAGCAAAATTCATTTTTCAAGATTTAAGTTTGTGATTTCAGTAAATATAGTTATTTTCATGTTTTTTTTTTCAAAGATTTAAGTTTAAGATTTCAATAAAATTTTACTACTTTTTAAAATTGTAATAGTAATTCTAATAGCCTTGGAATGTCATATAATACGTGTAAAAAGGTTATTAAATCTGACCCTTTCAATAAAATTTTACTACTTTTTAAAATTGTAATAGTAATTCTAAAATAGTACTTCTATTATGGAAAATTCTTTTATAAGGTTATTAAATTTAACCTTTTATTTTGTCTTCATGTAATTCTAAAAGACTATACTATTATGGAAAATTCTTTTATGGGAAAAATTAAAATTATAAATAATCACTTTAAATGTATATTATTATAAATTTTTTCTTTATCATTTTCATTTTTAAAGTAAAGAAAAGAATAATAAAAAAATTAAACTTTTAAAATATAACCTTTCTAGTGTAGAAAATATTAAAAATAAAATAGTTTTATCACACAATGAAAATGTAATCCAGTAAAAAAATTTAAAAATTTCAATGAACCTTTTAAAAATATAGAAAGTATTACGAATAAAATAGTCAACTAAATAAGTATCCTAATATTGGTGTGTCAAAGCTATTTTAAAGATAGCCTTCCTGTTTAAAAAATACTACTACTCTTGCCTTCCTATTTAAATAATAATAGTACTACTCTAAATTTGGAAGAATTTTTGTGGAAGTATATCACTATGAAAATAAAAAAAAAACGGAAGAATGGAAAGGGACTAATAAATTCAAAGAGCTAAACTCCTGTTATGAATCTAACAAATTAAAATTTTGAATTAAATACTAGAAATAGTAATAAGCCCCATTTCTTTTATGCTTATAGTAATTAGGGTCTTCTTCCAATGATATTACTAATCTAATTAAAGAGCCGTTGTGCATCAATTTGTTGTGATTGCCCTTCGATTTTCAATTCTGATTAATTATAAAATAAATTTATTCCCAATATAAACCCTAATTTGTAAAAGAACCCGTTCATGAAAGGAGAGGCGGCGCCTTCCTCTGATTTTATTAGGGTTTCTAACCAACAACCTATATAAGTACATGTTGCAGCTTTTCCCCGAGATTTCCCTATCTTAGCTCGTAACACTCAAATCCACCAACAATTTAGTGAATCAAACGATAATCAACAACACAAAAACGAATTGCAGCAATAGGAACTATATTACTGGGTAATCAACATGAACATTACAAGAGAAATGCGTAAGGAAATGCAGAGATAAATGCCTTAGATCCACGATCCAAGCACAACAACAATCACAAAACAACACACGTAAAGAATGACTGTGGTCCCTCTTTTATATCCCGCGCTTCTCATATCTCGCGCCCTTCCCACGTCACCGCCACCTCAACATGCCAGCTAGGATGAAGCATGTGCTAATTATTGATCCAACACGGCTTATTGAATAGAAGATAGCATACTTATGTTGCATGCATGTATGTGAAGGCATGTGTAGTCATGCATGCAACAATACCCCTCCCTTAAGGTTCCTTGTCCTCAAGGAACCAAGGAAATCTCTCCTTGATCACATCCGCGAACTCCCAAGAAGCATCAGCCGGAGACTTCCCAGCCCAATGAATTAGCCATTTAGTCACAGCCTGGTTATGCCTCTTCACCATCTTCCTGTCCAAAATTGCTTGAGGCACAGCATCATTGATGTGGGATACATTAGGAAGGTCAGTAACTGGGCCTATTGGTGGAGCTGTCTGCTTCAGTAAAGAAACATGAAAGACATCATGGATTGTGGCAGAGGAAGGCAAGTTCAACTTGTAAGCAACCTTCCCGATTTTGTCCACTATCTGATAAGGGCCAAAGAATTTTGGTTCAAACTTGTGATGTTGCCCCTTGATCGATTTCTGCCTGTAATCCCTCAACTTAAGCCACACCCAATCTCCTATCATAAATTCCTTATCACTCCTATGATGATCAGCCTGCCTCTTCATTCTGTCAGCCGCTTTCTGCACATTTCTCTTAAGAATTCCAATCATTTCTTCTCTGTCTCTTAAAGCCAAATCTACAGCTTCCACATTTGAATCTCCGGGAAGATAGGGAACATGGAGTGGGGGTTCAAAACCATACAAAGCCTTGAATGGAGTCATCTTAATACTGGAATGATAAGAGGTGTTATACCAATATTCAGCCAAGCCAAGCCAATGGACCCATGAGTGAGGCTTCTCACCAATTGTGCATCTCAAGTAGCATTGCAAGCACCTGTTAACCACTTCAGATTGGCCATCCGATTCCGGATGATAAGCAGTAGAATAGTTTAACTCAACTCCCAACATAGATAAGAATTCTCTCCAGAAGGCTCCCACAGAAATGGCTCCACGGTCACTCACAATTTTAATCGGCATACCATGTAATTTGAAAACAGAGTCCAGAAATACCTCTGCTACCTTCTTAGCCGTGAAGGGATGGGATAGGGCCATGAAGTGAAGCATACTTGCTGAGTCTATCCACCACCACAAGTATGGTATCCTTCCCTTGGGAGCTTGGTAGGGCCTCAATAAAATCCATGGTCAAATCTGTGAATATTGCAGCAGGTATAGGGAGTGGCTGTAACAACCCTGCTGGAGAAGTGTTCCCAGGCTTGTATCTTTGACAAGTCACACAAACTCTGACAAATTCTCTAACATCTTTCCTCAGTTTTGGCCAGTAGAGTAGAGCAGAGACCCTTTTGAAAGTACCCAAGGCTCCAGAATGTCCAGCCAAGGCTGAATTATGAAAGATGGCTAATATCTGAGCCCTTAACTGCAAATCATTTCCCACCACTAACTTGCCTTTCCTCCTTAATTCACCCTTGCTCCAACTAAGCTTTGGGTGAGATTCTTCATCTTTCTGTTTGTCAGTCAGAATCTGCTGGATTTGAGGGTCATTTTGCCAAGAGTCTTTGATTTTTGCAATCAGCTCAAGTGGAATAACCAGTAAAGTCAGGGCATAAGTTACCACTTCCGGCACTCTGGATAAGGCATCAGCCACTGAGTTGTCAATGCCCTTCTTGTACCTAATCTCATAATCAAACTGCATTAACTTGGTCATCCAAGCTTGTTGAGTGAGTGTAGTAAGCTTCTGATCTATCAAGTACTTTAGGCTTTGGTGATCAGTAAGGATCACAAATCTCTTGCTCTGCAGGTAATGATACCATTTCCTCACTGCCATTAAGATCGCCAACAACTCTTTTTCATAAACGGATAGAGTCTGGTATCTTGGAGATAGGGCCTTACTGATGAAGGCTATAGGGTGTTTATCTTGCATTAAAACTGCTCCAATACCTACCCCTGAGGCATCGGTTTCCATAACAAACTCTTTAGAGAAATCAGGTAAGGCCAATACAGGAGCAGTGGTCATGGCAGATTTCAGCCTCTCAAAGGCATCTTGTGCTTCTGCAGTCCATTTGAACGTAACACGTTTAATCACTTCCACCAAGGGCCTCGCTATCGCACCATAATTGTTCACAAACCTCCTATAATAACCAGTGAGACCCAAAAAGCTCCGAACCTGTTTGATTGTTCGAGGTTGAGGCCAATTCTTCACTGCTTCAATCTTGCTCCCATCAGTTGCTACTCCTTGGTCTGAAATGACATGGCCAAGGTACTCTACCTTCTTGCAACCAAAGGTACATTTAGATCTTTTGGCTAGCAGACAATGCTTCTTCATTAACTCCATCACCATTCTCACATGATGTTCATGCTCCTCCATACTCCTACTGTATATCAGAATATCATCAAAAAAGACTAATATAAATTTCCTCAAATGCTCACGAAAGACTGTATTCATCAAGTTTTGAAATGTGGTTGGGGCATTTGTTAGCCCAAAGGGCATAACTAGAAACTCATAATGACCAGAATGAGTTTTAAAAGCAGTTTTATACACATCCTCTGGTCGCATCCGCACTTGCCAGTAACCAGATCTTAGATCCACCTTAGAAAACCAGGCAGCTGTTCCCAATTCGTCAAGGAGCTCCTCAATTATTGGTATGGGGTATTTGTCCTTCACAGTGATGGCATTTAAAGCTCTATAGTCCACGCACATTCTCCAGGAGAGATCCTTCTTCTTAACCAAAACTATAGGACTTGCAAACGAGCTCTCACTATGTCTGATCACCCCAGCTTTAAGCATATCATCAATCATGGCTTCAATCACATCTTTTTGTTGAGCTGCATATTTGTAAGGCCTCATATTTATTGCATCAGCCCCTTCTTTCAGAATGATTTTGTGGTCTTGCTCTCTCTGTGGAGGCAAGTTTTTAGGTTCCTCAAATAGCCCTGCATATTCCTCTAAGATGAGCTCCATGCCCGGCCATAGCTCTTCCACACTAACATCATAACAGCAACTAAATTCACCTTCCACATAGGGCAGCCATTGACTCACCTTCCTTTCATTCACATCTACTTCTTGCTGATTCAGGATGTGTAAGCAGTGAAGCTGGTCCCTCTTTGGCGACCATAATTCCCCCTGCAACTTCACCTCTACACCCGACATTTCAAAAACCATGCTAAGCTTATTGAAATTCCATTTAATCTCTCCCAAGGTAGATAGCCATTCTCCCCCGAGTATCAGGTCATAAGTCTCCAAACAAATAATGTAAACCTCAGCTTGAAACTCGGATCCTTGCATTTCCCACACTAAATTGTTGCATTTCTGGTTACACTGCAGAATCTGACCGTTTGCCACTTCAACAGCCTTGGAGTTCACTGGACTGAGTTCACAGCTAAGTCTCTTAGCCACCTTAGCACTTAAGAAATTGTGAGTACTTCCAGTATCTATCAGAATCTTCACTAATTTTTTCTGACACAATCCTTTGATTCTCATTACTTGAGGTCCATCTTTTCCCCAGACAGCATGTAAGGACAGTTGCAACTCAGATTGCAACTCAGAGTTCTCCTCCCCTGCCTCTTCTTCACTTTCCTCTTTTTCCTCCTCACGCCTAAGTAACTCAGCCAACTCAATCAGTTGTATGACATAGGATTTCCTCTTGGCACATTGGTGATTTGGGGTAAACTTTTCAGTGCACCAGAAACACTCTTTCTTTGCTCTTTTCTCATCAAGTTCCTTTGGTGACAGATTGGTGCTTGCCCTTATTCCGCCAAAACGATTGTTGTCCTTATTTCCTCCACTCCAGTTACTAATATTTCCAACTGACTTGGTAGTAGCTGTAACAGCCATGGGCTTGCTACTTGAATAATAGCTATTACTAGCTTGCACAATGCTCTGTCCCCCTTTTGATTTCACTCCTAAAGCTCTCACAGTCAGCTCTTGTAGTTTAGCTAAGGAGTAAGCCTCTGCCAATCCCTTGGGCCTAAACATCCTCACTGGCATTTGTAACTCATCAACCAACCCAGATAGAAAGAAACTCAACGCCTGATCCTCCCTTATACCAGCTCTCGGATACAATTCATCAAATGTATCCATATAATCATGCAGCGTCCCATTTTGCTTGAGATTTCTGAGGTCAGCCAATGGATCCTCATATGCATGAGCTCCAAATCGAGCAGCTAGAGCCGATGCATAACAGGGCCAGCTCGCAAAAGCCATATCCCCGTGCAAACTTTCAAAACCACGGTGCCATTGCATCGCTTTACCCTCGAGGTGAATCGCTGCAACTCGTACCCGCTCATCCTCCGGCACTTTTGCTACTTGAAAAAAGTACTCAGCTCTCATCACCCACCCTTCGAAACCATTTCCATCGAATTTCGGAAATTCATAGCGTGTGGATCTGCCCGACTCTCCCCAATTACCGTCGCTACTTCCTTCACCGTCCACCACTGATTTGTTTTTCCGATTCTGCAAACTAATTGCAGCAATCGCCTGCTCTAACTCCACAAACTTCCCTTCCTGAGCTTGAATCGCCTGCTCAACGATCTCACTCAACTTCTGCTCCATCGCCTCCAACAATTTCTTCTCCATTTTCGCCCCTCGTGTTACGGTTCCGACGTCCGGAGATCGAACGCTCTGATACCAATTGTTGCAGCTTTTCCCCGAGATTTCCCTATCTTAGCTCGTAACACTCAAATCCACCAACAATTTAGTGAATCAAACGATAATCAACAACACAAAAACGAATTGCAGCAATAGGAACTATATTACTGGGTAATCAACATGAACATTACAAGAGAAATGCGTAAGGAAATGCAGAGATAAATGCCTTAGATCCACGATCCAAGCACAACAACAATCACAAAACAACACACGTAAAGAATGACTGTGGTCCCTCTTTTATATCCCGCGCTTCTCATATCTCGCGCCCTTCCCACGTCACCGCCACCTCAACATGCCAGCTAGGATGAAGCATGTGCTAATTATTGATCCAACACGGCTTATTGAATAGAAGATAGCATACTTATGTTGCATGCATGTATGTGAAGGCATGTGTAGTCATGCATGCAACAATACACCTCTTACATCTTCTTCCAAAACATCATGCGGCACCTCCTCTCAATCCTCCACAAAATATCATCCTCTGCCTCTTCAATCCTCTACCAAATCATTAATTTTCAAACCCTCATTTTTTCTTCTACAACTCACTCTTCTCTTCTCAATCCTCTACAAAATCTTTATTTTTCAGAATAATGGTCGGACCATAATCATTTGATGAAGGAGCCTATATACCACTGGTTATTTGCTGTCTCGGAAAGGTATAAATATTGCTTTTCTAGAAAGATTATTGTGAGGGTTTTATCCTTTATATAGAAAAGCCGCCTTTAATCATTGATGGTTGCTGTTGTCATTTCTCTTGTGCAATTTTGGCATGGAAAAATATTTACTTTATGAAATGACCAATTTCCCTTATTGTCTTGTCATTTTGATTTCATATTGTCATATTGAGAGATTATACATCACTTTATTATCAATTTATTTCAACTCTATGCATCTCTAATCTTCAATCCTTGTAATTTAATTTCATGAAATTTTGAAATACCAACAAACTAATGGTCTTGCTCCCAACTATTATTACCCTTAATTTTTTTAAGTGGTCCTTATTTTTTTTTCACTCATTCTTATATATTTTTATCTAGATTTCTATTCCATGCCAATTTTATTTTTTATCCACATAAGTGTAGTGAGGATTGCAATTTTCATCTCTAAGATGCCTTTGCTTTCTGACATGAGTGATGTGATTGATTAAACACAAAAGTCTATTTTTATTATTAGAGTTTTTGTTATTTACTGCTGGGTAAAAATATTAAAGCATTCCTTAATTCCCCGCCAAATTACTTATGTGTTTTTCTATGTTAGTACACCATTATAAAGTTTCTTCAAAGAATAATAGTCTTTATTGATAAAATTTCATTCAATTGTGATGTCACTAAACGCGAAATTCATTTTTTACATTTGATACGTCTCTCCCTCATCTACTCTGGTGTTTAATGCCTTTTCTTTTGTGGATTTTTATAGTCTTCTTCATCTTCTCTCCTCCTATCTTTTTGAGTTTGCTCTTCTTTTGCAGTTCTTGTTTGTAGCTGCAATGCATAGAATATATTTGAAGAAAAAATGGTGTGACTTGATAGAAGGTATACAATTGCAGTCAAAGCATGAACTTTAAAAAAATATCTCTTAACATTTATAATTTTATGTATTGCGGTAAAAAAAATTAACCTGTAATGATGTTGTCTTCTTCCCATTCTTTAATAAGTCTTTACTTTCTGTTTTTCGTTGATGTTTATACACTATATCTTTATATCTTTAAATTAAGCAGTTGCCAGCAGTTGGGACGTCCTGCTAATTGGTTAATCTCCCTTTACAAAGAACAAAAAATTCTCAGAAGGTACCGATTGAAGGTATTACTAATTTGTTAATACAACCACATAAAATGTACATGTATTTCTGCTGCCTTCTCGTTTTGAGTTTTCCCTTTGTTTTTCTTTGTGCAGTGTGAGAAGAAGATGCAAGAGGATTGCATCTATTCTCTATTTTGCCATTTATGTGTAATAGGTGCAATAATATATAAATACATGTATTTTTGTGTATATGGTATTTATAGAGAAGTTTTGAGTGTTTCAAATTCGAAATTTTAGTTCTCCCTATTTTTTTTTTAAGGTGAAAACCCTCTTTATTTTGATGTGAAAATCCTCTTTTTTATGGGGTGGAGGAAATCCTCTCAAAGCAATTGCTAGAGTTGTATGTACATACAATTGATGTTTATATATGAAAATGATGTGATATAATCAGCTTTTCAAATAAGTGAAATTCTTTTAGCCGTTGGATTTGATGTATAAAATGTATTGTGTCACTTAATCTATTGGCTAATAAATGGAATTGTGAGTTGGCTTGTACCATTTGTAAAATCCCCCCAAATTGGAAATTACAGGGGAAAGATTGATGTTGCATAATGAATAAATTGGGCCCTCAGACCAGGCCCAATAACCTGTTGATGTATCTTCGGGCCCACAGACGAGGTCCATTAACCTCCTGTGCATATCCCAACCAACATATGTAAACAAAATTACTCCCTCCTTCCACGAAAATTCGTCCCGGTTTGACCGGGCAAGGGTTTTAAGAAATGTAATGGAACTTCCACGAAAATTCGTCCCGGTTTGACCGGGCACGGGTTTTAAGAAATGTAATGGAAAGTGAATTGAAAAAGTTAGTGGATTGTGGGTCCTACTTTTAAAGTACTTCCTCCGTCCCACTTAAAATGCAACATTTGAGAATCGGCACGGGATTTTATGCAGTGTTGTTTTGTGAGTTAATGAAGAGAGAGTAAAGTAAGAGAGATGAAAAAGTAGAGATAGAGTTGTTTCCATTTAAGGAAACGTTTCATTTTTAATGGGACAATCAAAAAAGGAAAACGTTGCATTTTTAATGGGACAGAGGGAGTATTAGTTTTATAATAAAATGTGAGTAGGAATGAGTTAGTGAAATATGAGGTCCACTACCAAAAATGGTAAAAGAATTTTGGGGGACGGACGGAAATGGAAAACTGAACAAATTTTCGTGGACGGAGGGAGTAATATTTTCCGCAAAACCCTAAAACATTCCCGTCTCCTTCCAATTAATATTCTCTGCAAAACCCTAAATCATTCACGTCTGTTCCTTCCCTACGAGGAAACAAAATGTCTTCTGGGAAAAGTTCACAGAAAATTCCTGTGTGGGATTTGCCTGATCTCCCTAAAGGAGAGCTGCCGCCGCATTTGGAACTGCAGAGGACCCGCGTCTCTTGCACTTCCGATGCCCCAATTCACGTGTGCACCTTTTCTTCCCTAATTTTCATACCAATTGTTGTTAAATTTCTTTTCGATAGTTAATTTGATCCATGCATTTTTTTAATTTTGGCATCAAAGACCGAGAGTATCCAATACTCGGGTGCGTATGCGTCGATCGGAGTGGATAACAGTTTGAGACTGTCGGAGTTTCGCAAAAATTTTAAGGTTGAAGTGATTAGTCTCTCGGAGGATGACATGGAGTTCGATTTGACTGGTATTGATGTTACTATTGCGAATGCTCTACGAAGAATCCTGATAGCTGAGGTGCGAGTTGATTGCGCTTTTTAGTGATTGTTTTCTTTTAATTGAAGAAATTTTTTGTTGTTCTATAATCTGGAGTTTACTCTTTAGTTTATTATTTAAGCAATGTATGGATATTCTCCTGCACTTGGATATCATTGTTTTGGATTTGCTCTGCTTTATAATATCATAGTTTTTATCATTAAAAATAATTGTATTGGTTACTGGGATTTATGCAGTGATCACCATCGATTCTGTGCTAGTTATCTTGTTCCAGCAGAGAAATGTACTGAAGTTGATGACGGTGTAATATGAGCTTACTTATTCATGACTCTGGTTTAGATGAAGAGTTTGACATATGAAGGGTGGTAAATTTGTGAATATTGTACCAGTAATTGATTATGTTTAAAGTGCTAGATATAATTGTCTGGTTCCAAATATTTTATTTGTTTAGGGTGTAATGCTGAATGTGTTGTATCTAGTAGTTTTCTTTCATCTCTTGATCACTGTTTCTTATATGAACTTGGTCCAATGAGATAAGTATATAGTACTTTAAAAAATTTTGGGTGGGCTGATGGCGGATCTCTCTCTGGTCTAGCTCCCCACCATGGCTATTGAAAAGGTTTTTATTGCAAAAAACACCTCAGTGGTTCAAGACGAGGTGCTCTCCCACACACTGGGTCTTGTCCCACTTAAAGTTGATCCAAGACACTTCAATTATATGTCAGGTTAAGATTTCTTACTATTCTTTAGTTGATTTCATTTGTCAGTTTGTCAGTCATGATGTCTGATGCTTTTAGGTCTTCTCCAGAAAAGGATGAACCGAATGAGAAAAATACCATTGTTTTTAAACTCCATGCACGTAATGAGAAGGGGGGCGGTACTACTCAATGCCCAATCACTGGAAAGAAAGAGGGGCCATATATTGATGGTACTACTCAATGCCCAATCACTGAAAAATATTTCTCATCTTATGTTAAACGTTTTTTCTATGTAAAATTATTTCTTAGAATGCAATCTTAATGTCTTTCCATTTGTAGAACTATATAAAAAAGTGCGGTCCAAGAAACTGAAGTGGTTGCCCAATGGCAGTGAGATCAAACTGAGTACAGAGAAATCAAATCAAGATTCGACATCAAAACCAAAAACTTACACTTCTTTCAGTTGTAGTCAGGATTCCATGCCAGAATTTGCAAACAACCCAATAGCCGCCAAGCATGGGAATATACTTCTTGCCAAACTTGGACCCAAACAGGTGTTGTAGTGTTGATATTTATGATCTTTTGCTTTTAAGCAAAGATTAAGGTGAATCTTTGAGTGTTTGTTAAATAGTCTAATTAGTACAAGTGTAAAATCATGACAATTGACTGATTAGTACAAGTGTTAAATAACTTATCTTTGTTATAATCTGAACTCTGAAGTAGCTCAGGCAATTCTTGCACATGACTATGAGAACCCCTGATACATGATTACACTGTGATACAAAGAGCATAAAGACTCTACTCAAAGGTTCTTATACAACTGACTGATTGTTTCTTGTATGGTTTTGTAATGCTTTCATTGTACTCAAGCATGCCACCTTCATATTGGTGTTTGGTTATTTTTAATTGATTCCCTTTCCCCAATTTTCATATTTTGATTCCCCACTCCCTACTTGCCCACCCCTCCCCCACCCCCGCTGCCCCATCTCCTTGGTACATATATAATTACTAGTACCATCACAACCATTTGTTTCACTTTCGTCATTATAGTTTGGTATTGGTTTCATTACGTTCAAACTTCAAACTAAGGAGTGGTTTGGGTTAGCTCATTTTGTACAAGCAACACTAAGCAGCCCAAATACTCCAGTTTCTAGGAATAATATCCCACCCGTGCAGGAAATTGAGCTGGAAGCGCATGCTGTGAAAGGAATGGGCAAGACACATGCTAAGTGGTCACCTGTAGGCACTGCTTGGTACAGGATGCTGCCTGAGGTATAATAATTTTCTATATCCACTAGACATACTACTTCTAAAAAAATTTAATCATTTCTTTAAATTATCTTACTTAACAAATAAGAGTAAGAGTGTAACACTACACAAAATTTGTAAATGTGCAGATTGTTTTGTTAGAAGAAATTGTGGATGAAAAGGCTGAAGAACTTGTCAAGAAATGTCCTAAAAAAGTGTTTGACATTGAAGATATTGGTAAAGGTAATGCGACTTCTAACTTGTGAGCTGATGTTCTTTATCATTCATATTTAGTGAACCGTGTTGGAACTTATTTGCACTACTAGATTGTTCCAGATGTATGGGTCTTGTCCATCAGGTAGATTTTTTGTAAGTTGTTACTCATTAGGTTATTGTTGCTGTCAATTAGGTTGTAAAAGAGCAACAGTGGCACGCCCTAGATCTTGTACCCTCTGCCGTGAATGCATCAAAGGTGATTGGAAAAAGCTTGTGGCAGTTCGGCGAGTAAAAGATCATTTCATTTGTAAGTATATATTTGAGATTGTTAAAATCCCTCTCATATAGTGGCTGTAGTAGGAGTTTGGTTTTATTTCCACTGTAGGACTTTAATGTGGAACTTTATCATGGCTCTCTTTCCTGGGTATACCAATTAATTTCTATGACAACATATAATCGTTAAATCTGTACCACCTGAGCTGCAACAACATGAAGAAATTCAACATTTGAGTAAAGCAGGTTGACAGTTGATTAAACATAGAAATGTTGATTCAACATTTCTATGAAACGTTGTTTTTAACTTGTTTGCTTATACTTCTCTTCTTCAATTCATCCCTATTTGATAGTTTGTAGGATTGGGTTATGCACAATTTCTAATTGCATCAGATAACATCAATCTCTTACTGTAGAATACAGTTACACTCTAATTGTATAAAGCTTAGATAATTATGTTTCTAGTGTTTTTGTCTGTAGAACCTTATGATTCTTATTATTTCCTACTTCTGTAGTTAAAATTGAATCTACGGGAGCACTGCCCCCTGAAGTATTGTTCACTGAAGCTGTGAAGATTCTGGAAGACAAGTGTGAGCGAGTGATAAGTGAGGTCTCGTGAGGCAACTAGGAAGGAAAGTTTTTCAGGGACGGTCAAAGTATATTGTAAGCATACTCTGTTCACTCTAAAGACAGTATTAATGGGTTTTCAATTTGAGTTCCATTTTGCTGGCAGATTAGAAAAACTGAGAATTCTCATACATCTATTTAGAAAGGTTTTTTTTCTGTTATGAAATTAAAATGTGAAACTTGGAGCTGTCTTCACTAAGAGCCGAATGTCTAACCTCTAATTTATTTTGTTATGTGACAGCCAGGAAAAGAGTACAATATGAACTTTTGGGGCTCATGAATTAAAGAATGTTAAATCCTCAGAAAATCACATGTGAAGAGCAGATACTGCTAGACAAATATATCCATGTAATTTGCTTCAATTAGATAAGCATTTTCCAAAGATTCTTAAATCACAGTATTATATTTTAGGAACATCTTTGCATGAATATGTTTGGCATTTTACCTTTTTCTCATCTCAGACTCTCTTAGCATGTTTTGAACAGTTATGCAAATTCAAACGAAATTTGGTATTGATTATTCTACATCATGAATTTGCTGTAGGATTGGTGGTTTGTCTGAGGAAAAACATCCTTTGGTTTATGGTCTGACCTATTTGCTGTAGTTTGGTTGGGAAATGGACTCTTGACTAAATCACAAGAGTTTGTGTTAGGCATTTTGATTTGGATTTTTGATTTTCTTATTGTATGTGTCACTCCACCAAGGGAGAAACCCCTCTCTACATGCAATCCACAACACAGCAAAATGAAATTGAAAAAATAATTCCTTTTTGTGTCCTTTAAATTTCAATAATCAAAATTAGCTGTCTTCTTTTGCAGTCTCAATTCAAAGGTCACAGATTTACCTGTGCCGATGAATGTGCCTCTTCTTGGTCATATTTTTGTATTTACAATAGTCTATATGTCCCCAAATTCCTTTCCTTGGGATGGTTCTTGAATTTGAAGAAGCCTAGTCTAAGAATTAGATAAGAAAATAAATAAATACTAGAGGACCTTGACAAATTGAATCTCAAGGTCCTATGAAACTCCAAAATCATGGTGCGTTTATACTAATTAAATCCTAATTTCACAATTACGAGTTAATAAGCCATTATTTGAAATCCTGAATCCAATTTTTGATTTTTTTTAAGGAAACTGATTTAGAGACATAATGACATTGCCATAATAGGGATTAAGAAGTAATTTTACATTATAATTTACTTGTCATTATATGTACCTTGCTTACCCCTACATGTATGAAATGGTTTATGTGTATAAAAGAGTTCATAGTGTAACATTAAATTATCTACGGTTTATTTCATCGCGTACCTTCCAGATCTGTTGAAGAGATTTCTGACGTGTTCCTTCCATGTCTCTATGACTCTATGGTTCTTGCTCTACCAAACAGCCTACCGGTAGGTCATACAACTGATTTTTGGAATATTTTTTCTTGTGTTTCTTTGCTTGATGATGCATTGGAATCGTAGAAGTGTAGTTACAATATTTCTGCTGTATCAGGTGTTTTTTCTCGATGGCGAATCCGTTCTAGGGGTCACTTTGCTGCACTACTTTGGCTTTGGGTCACTTTGCTGCACTACTTTGGCTTTCTGAGCTCCAGGACGAGGCAATCAGTTCTGCGATGTGGCCTTTATGTGGGCACCGTGATTTGCGCTTTTTTAATTATGCGAACAGTATTCGTCTCGGTTAGCTAGAGTGGTTTGCTGGTGCAGCAACATGTTTGCATTGATATACCTGAGAAATTGCAGTGATAGAAGCAACCCAAGCCGATTCGTATAGAAAAAGAAAGCGGAGGAGGTGGAGGAAAACGAAAGACTAGCCCATTGAGAAGAAGATCCAAAGCTAAACTGCAATATTTTGCAGAGTTTACCAGTTTTGTTTGTCGAGACTTGATACATATCAAGATTAACTGCAGATCAAATAGTTGAAGTATTTCATTTTGTCAATACAAATTTGGAAATTTACTCTAAGTCTCAACACTTCCCAAAATATGTAAATACAAACTTTACTTGGCCTAGTGGTTAATTCTCGAGGCTAAAGGTTTTGAGTTCGAGTTCATTTTGTGACGCAGCCTTTTAAAAAGTTGGATTTATTTATCCATATAAAGAAAGAATCATCTTTCAATTGGCGCAGTGCATAGAAGTGTCAAGACAGGCTAGATTTTGGGAAGATGTTAGCTGTCAGGCCCAACTGAATTTTTTGCGAAAAGCGGATTCTCTGTATGGAATGTAGGCATAGGTCGACCCATAATTTTATGTTTTGGTGCTCCGGCCCGACTGTGTGAGAAGATTGATAAAACTAGTGTTAATGTCATTCTGAACCAGGGACAAAGCTACGTGGAGACATAGGAGGCCTATGGACTCCCGCATCGTGAAATGTCTGAGTTTGTCATTGTTCTCAACTATTCTAAGTGAAGCATCTCGGAAAGCAAGTCATTCATTTTCAAGTTGGACTTTAAACATGTAATTTATGTAGGTAAAGTTAGTGACAATTTTGTGATTCACTCCAACTACTATGAGTATGACCACTACTATAATTTTCTACTTGTTATTATCTACAATATTCCTTTTCCGAGTAAATTCAGTACTGGTGCGTGCAAATTCAAACTTCTCAACTTCTGCATCACTTTCCGTTTTCTTTAACTATTTGCCTCAATCATCACTAGAGGTTAGTGGATCCATTATAAAGACATCTAACATTTGAGGTACGGATTTAACGGGATCGAAGGATCGACTGACCCTACCACCAGCTCATGATTGTTGTCGGAAAACCCCATCAGTCTCTCATCAACCCATGGCAGCTCCGCCTTCGGCCCAAATAAAGTGAGAGAGAAATGTTTTTTTGACTTCATTCAATTATATTAAATTATTTTGATTAAAGAACAATACACACTTTGGGTCTTGTTTCACAAATGCTCAGCAAGAATCGTGCATCGCCTATTGCCAACCCCACGAGTTTTATTTTCTAAATTCATCACCATCAACATTCAATAACTTATTTGTACTCATTTTATCTCCCTTTTCTACATTCTTGTAACAAAATAAATACTCCTATCCATCTTGAAAATTAACACTTTTTAGCACATGGAAAATATGGAAAACAAGGGTGCGTGACGAGTCATGATAAAATTGTATACATTCAAGATTTGTGGAGTACTATATAATATATTTATATAATGAACCAATCACTTTTGATACAAGAATCTCCTTTATTCAATAGTTGCTGAATTTCCAATCCTTCTTGAGTCCTTGACTAAGACAAATATGAAACGTACACATCATATAATTGCGTTACGTAGCTAACATACTTAGCTCTACAAACGCATAGTGCATATCCAATCATTCACCAATATCGATATGTTCGACATGTGTTCTGATAAAATAAAATAACGATACATGAAATACAAACGAATCTCAAACAAATTTTTTCCCTTTCGAAACGTCGATTGACTAATATTTCAAAAGGAGAAAAAAAAAACAGATTGATTAATAAGAATTATTTAAATAAATTTGTAACAATGGTCAACATCTTGTAGATCCATCATCTATGTAGTCAAGAACAGCAATCACTCCAAAAACAAAAGCTTGATCGGAACCAAACCTTATTTCCACATGATATATTAATTTCTTGTCTTCATCAATCGTTGCAACTCCTTATTCACACCAATCTGTCAATAATTTAACAATTTTTTGTCACAACCGAAAATCCAACATTGCACGTTCTTACATGCAATAGGGCCAAAGCAGGGTCGGATGCATAAATTTATTTTGATAATGGTTATAGTACTATAATAATAAATTTTGAGTTTGAAACTTTGTGAAAATTATTTTTATGTTTTGTTGAGATAATAAAGGATTTTGCAAATAGTTCACATAAAATATCATGAATTCGAAAAATTTATACAATTGAAAAATAGTTTAGTAGGGGCTTAATAATCATGCATTTTTCAGTATGGATAATTGCTACTAAAATCATGAAGTTTTGATTTGTTCTTAAAATAAAGGTATAACGCTGGTCGATTCATTACCAGTGCTACGACATCTCCCATGGGGCTAACAATGGTGCAGGCTCGGGCGGGAGAGTCGCTGTGGACTTCAAAGCTGCCGTGGCTGCAAAGCTCCTTGGATTCGACCGAGATCCGAAAACCCATATTGACTATGTCTAGTGGATAGAATGTTTGAAAAAATTGGTCAAATAATGAGATAAGAGGTATATATAGGGATTGGATTGATTCATTTTACTTAATTGATTGCCTTTACTCCTAAATTCAATCTAGAGATTTTTTTATTAAAATTCATTGTTTTACTACTCTTCATTAAGAATTTCGGATTGCATTTATCTAAAATAAGTAAGTAATAAGTTGACAAAATGCATTAGCATAAATTAAAACTAATTTTATTATAAAACTAATTCTTTAAAAGTAGGACCCACGTCCCACTAATTTTTTCAACTCACTTTCCATTAAATTTCTTAAAACTCGTGCCGGGTCAAAGTGCCCCAAATTATCTGGGACGGTGGGAGTATCTTCATTCAGCCACAGTATCAATTTCGGATAGTTTCTGACAACATTTTCGAACTAATTTTGATATGTTGTATCTATACTCTTTAATTCATCATAAAATTCTCAGGACAGATGCACACTAAATTGTTAATTTAAAAATTATTCAACAGATTTTACCTGTAGAGAAAATGTCCGAAATAATTCTAATAAAACATACAAATAGGGCAGTTTACCAGAATTTCGACAGTTTATGATGGTATTGTTCAAACAATTTAAACATGTAGTAAATAAACTCCTAAATTCTCCAAAAAAATTTAGGGAACGTTTAGACTCATCAAAGATAAAATCAAAATGGTTAAGTCTAAGTTTTAGCCACTCTAAATAGGCTTAACAATTCGTAACAGGGAGCACAAAAACAGAGCATCATTGTTTTAATACTAATCTTAGTTTCATAATTTTATTTAATCTTGTGTTACTCTTCTACACTCCAAACAAACTTTGTAGACCAACTTTAATATTGTAACATGCCAAACTAAGCTAAGTTGCTATAACCTTTGATTCAATCGCCAAAATGTGTTCAACAATCTTCCAACGTTACATATACGTCGGTGACTCAACGAATAAACAATATACGAATCCATACTCAAGAAGTCAGAAAATTCCAGCCCTTAAAACTCGATACTTACTCATTTACTAGGCATAAGAATGTTATAGAAGCGAAGAGCTACCCCGATCATCCTCTCGTTGCGCGATCTGTTATTCAATTTGCCCAAAAACGCAAGAAATGTAGAAGAACATATGCTTGAAGTAGAGGAGAAGGAGGCTGCCGAATTTTATTTTATTTTTCCTGAATGAGGAGGGCGGAATTGTCTTAATGTTTATACAATATTTTAATATTTGTGGTTGCATGCTATTACAAATGACATTATAACATTAAATCCATAATTCTCTCAAGGTCTCTAGAATTTTCTCTATTTCCAAGACAACATTTGAAGTTAAAAAAATGTCCAACAACATATAATATGTCGTGCCCTACAAAATAATTAAAAGAATATAATTTATTTTATATAAAAACTCTAATTTGGTGATTTTATCTACTATTCTATAGTCTGACAGATATAATTCTATCTAAACCCATTCTTTAGGATGTTACAAAATTTATTACTATAAAAGTACAATATTTTAGTAAGATATCATAGAATTAACTTTTTAAAAATTTAATAAAAGCATTCTCATTGACAAAATACTGAATTTTTTAAAGTCATCAGTGTCCAATTATTTTATATTTGAAATTTTTAAAAATTTTAAATTATAACAATGGCTACATGCATATGCACTTAATGTTTTAGTGTTATCATAAAAATAAAGTGTAACTATAGGCATTCGGCAATTTTACTATTGAATAATTTTAAATTTTCAAATTTTGAAAACGACTACGTGAATATACACTTAATTTCTTAGTGTTATCGTGAAAAGAAATAATCATAGTCATTCATATCTAACAATTTAATTATTAATACTTTATAAAATTTAAATTTATGAAAACGACTACATGCGTGTATACTTGATTCTGTAGATAAATAATAATACTATTTTACATTTAATTACTTTATTATCAAATACTTCATGCATATATTTTACTATAAAATTTTTAATTTGACTATATGCATATATACTTAGCTTCTTCATGTTATCATCAAACGAAATAATCATAGTCATTCAAACCTAATCATTTTATTAATAAATAATTTTAAAATTTTTAAATTAAAAAATGACTATATATATATACTGAATTTATAAGTGGTATCATCAAATGAAATATCACATTCATTCGCATCCACTTAATTTATTATTAAATAATTTTTAAAATTCTAAGTTATAAAAACAACTCATGCAAATATACTTAACTTTTACGCGTTATCATCAAAAGAAATCATATTTTTGTACTTCACATCTACTTATTTTATTATTAAATAACTTTTAAATTTGTAAATTAAATATATTTTTAATTTCTTAATGTTATTATCATCGAACGAAATAATCATAGTCATTCGCGTCCAATTATTTTATTATCGAATAATTATGAAATTCTAAATTTGAAAAATGACTACATACATATATACTTGATTTCCTCATGTTATCATCCAAAGTGATTGTATTAGTATTTCGTTTTCAATGAAATAATCATAGTCATTTACATCCAATTATTTAATTATTAATACTTTTTTAAAGTTTCAAATTATAAAAAATGACTATATCATATGTAGTACTCCCTATGTTCCATAGTAGTAGAGTCATTTCATTTTGCGCACTCTTTTTTAAAAAATAATTATAAATAGTTAAAGTGGAGAAAGAGTAAAGTAAAAGATAGAATATTGTTGATAATAAGACTCTTCTCTACTTTACTCTCCCTGTAATCACCTAACTCATTTCTCTCACATATTCACCTAAATTTATTGGGGTGGCGTGTACATGTGTAAAAATTAAAGACTAAGTGTATTAAACGATGTCGTTTAAGTAGGTGAAAGTTTTTGTCCACAATATCTTTTTGTTGCCACATCGGTATAATGGAGAAAAAATGTCGAGTATAATCAATCATTTTTAAGTTATGAGATTGACCAAATTTTGTGGTTTTTTTAAAAATTTGCTCTATTATAGAATAATATGTTAGAAATTTGGGCTTCCATATGACTAATTTAATGTGTATGGCTATCTTTTAGTTGTCCAATTAAAGTGATCCAATAAAGATTAAAGTTTGGGCTAAAGTGTATTTATTTTGTTATGGAAATAAGTGTTGATACCATAAAGTGATTTTTCTATTTGATGAGGGACCGAATAGAAAATAAAAGGGGTTTATATTTAATATAAATATAAGCTAGGGTTATGGTCCCCAGACGTCAGGAGAACATTCGATATCTCTGTATTCTCTCGGCAGACTATTGCGAAGAATGTCTCTGATCGTTTGGAAGATCCATAGCTGCTGCAAAGCAATTCCACCGTTCAATTCTAGATGGATCAAGGTACGCTTCCGCTCTACAGTTTATGCTCCTTCTCCGTCGTTCTCGGTTAATCATCATAGAGAGCTTTATATAATTGTTCACTCAATTATTACAACAAGTGGTATCAGAGCCACTCTATTGATGATTCTCTGAGAATTGGAAAAGGAGAATTAGGGTTTCATATTATTGTTTGTGCTTTGGAAGAAATTAAATTTCTTAATATTAGAGTTTCTGATTGTCAATGATATAATTCTCTGTCAAAACTTTGGAATAGAATGAACGTAATATCCTTGTTGGATACGGCCGCCACTTTTGAGAAATAGGGACAATCTGAATTTCAATTTATAATTCATGAATATGTCGTGATTTTCCTTTGATAAATAATTGAGTTTTTCAATTCAAGGTTATTTGCTTTGCACGCAAATCGATATGTTATTGCTTTGGAATTTTGGCGGTTTCCATAATTGTAGTTTATATGTTGCCATAGTTGATATATTTTTGTTGCCGTAATTTATATATTAGTTCTGAGTATGGTGATGCATATATTTTGAATTGATTTCTCAATTCATATTTTCGGTGAACCTTTTGTCTCATTTTGTTTGGTGATGCATATATTTTGAATTGATTTCTCAATTCATATTTTCGGTGAACCTTTTGTCTCATTTTGTTTTGTCCAACTGTAATTCTTTGATAACCTGACAATACATGTTTACGTGTGTATGATTAATTACAGTGTAAGTTGAGAAATTTTGCACTACATGTTATTATTTGGCTTTTAAAGTTCTTTTTTTTGCTTCTGGCATGTTTCGATGATTCCATAAAACGCGTAGTGTGTTTCGTGAATTTTTTTGGTTGTTTTGATGTTACTTTTGGTGGGTTTATGTTCGTTGGTTACGATCTTGGGTAGGGGTGTGCATTCGGGTTTCGGTTCGGTTTTTTGCCCAAACCGAACCGAACCCGAAAAACCGAATTTAGGCTAAAACTGTAACCGAACCGAAACCGAAAATCGAAAAACCGAAAACCGAATCTAAAAAACCGAATTAAACCGAAAAACCGAAATTATATAAAAAAAATCGAAAAATCAAAAAATCTAAAATCGAAAAACCGAATAATCTGAACCGAAAATCCCTTTCTTCATCTTTGCAGTAGCTGCAATCTGTCATGAAAAATAATCACAATCTGCCCAAACTTTGAAATAGCAATAACTTTACTTTTTCAATTTTACACACCATTTATCGAAACTTTATCAAACTGAAATCAATCTTTTCAATTTTACATAGCAATAATCAATCTGCCCAAACTTTATCAAACTAAATCTTTTCAATTTTACATAGAAACGATGGCGTCAAGCTGGAGCTGAAGGCGTGGGCCGTGAGGGGCGACGGCGTGGGTGGAGGGTCGACGAGCTGGAGGCGCCGGCGACCGGCGTGGATGGCTGGAAAACGCGGTTGGTAGAAGCAGGGAGCTTGGAGTTGGAGAGATTAGATAATTAAGAATAGAGGAGAAGAGGAGCAGCGTAGAGGCGGAACTGAAGTAGGGTTAGTCTATTAGTCTTTATATATTTTTTAAATTATATTTAAATATATATATATATAGTATATTTTAAAATAAATTCGGTTTTTCGGTTATTCGGTTTTTTTTTCCTCCGAACCGAACCGAACCGAAAAACCGAAATTTTTTAATTTTCAAAACCGAACCGAACCGAAAAACCGAAAAAACCGAACCGAATTTTTAAATATCGGTTTGGTTCGGTTCGGATATTCGGTTTTCGGTTTTTTTGCTCACCCCTAATCTTGGGAAACATCAAAATTTAGATTTTATCGATTTTAGTGAAAATCGGATTTGAAAAATTATATGGAATCCCATTAGGAGTCAGCAATTTGCGATTTGTTAGGGAGTTATTGGATTGGCTGTCAGGATTCAGCGACTTGCTGAGTTCGCGAGGTACGCGAACCCAGTGACTCGTTGGCTAGCCACTGTATTTCGAAAAATTATCAACGACTTGCTTCCAAGCGTTTGTATTCAGTTTTAAAATTTTAAATTCAATAATTTTGGTGCATCTCATGTTCCTTTTATTGATGTGTGTATTTTAATGCGAATATTAGTCGGCCCAAAGGAAGATTAATATTTGGCACGAGATACACACATACCTTTGGTGATAAATATGTGACAATTATTTAGTTTTCGTGTAAGTAGTGTGATGCCTAAAGGTGGACACTATTTAACATGATTTTATTGTCAGTGTTTGATCACTATAAGGGGGTTGCCACTTGCAAGTTCACATTACTGTCAAAAGACTTGATGTGGATGTTGTGCTCGGAACCTCATAATGTTTTACTAATATTCAAAATAGATTAGTCAAAACATGACGTTGCCAAAGTAACCTCTCTTGTCTAGACTTCTTTATTGCGAATATTAGGACGGTGAAGTGTGTGTGTATTTTAATGCGGATATTAGTCGGCCCAAAGGAAGATTATTATTTGGCACGAGATACACACATACCTGTGGTGATAAATAGGTGACAATTATCCAGTTTTTTGTGTAAGTAATTGTGATGCCCAAAGGTGGACAATACTTGACATGATCTTATTGTCAGTGTTTGATCACTACAAAGAGGTTGCCACTTGCAAGTTCATATTACTGTCCAAAGACTTGATATGAATGTTGTGCCAGTACCCTGAGATGTTACCATTTTACTTGAATTTTATGATGTGAGCATGACAATTTATTTGGTTTTGTTCTCTATTCAATTATGATGTCTACTTCTGTAGTTTCGCTAACCCAACTCTTTGAATCTCTGACTAAGCCTGTTCCCCGAGTACCGCTTGCTAACTACACGGCTAACGGAACTTGGTAACCGTTTCCTGCTCTATCTCACCACCCCATGAATAATATGTCAATGTTGAATGGGTCAAATTTTAAGGATCGCAAAGATTATATTTTGATTGCTCTGGGTTGCATGGATCTGGATTACGCACTAAGGATTGAGCAACCTACTTCTCCTACAAACGATAGTACTTCTTATCAAAGAAGAAACTACGAGAAGTAGGAATACTCGAATCGTGTAAGTCTACTGATCATTAGGTGTAGCAACCTAGAAGCCTTTTGGGGCACTGCATCTAAGTATATCACTAAGGCCAGTGAATACCTTGCCAAAATTAAGGTACGTTTTGTGAAAAAACATTAAGGCTGAGATAAGCATGCTTGATCTCAGTAAAGTATAAGGGCAAGGGCAACATAAGGGAGCAAATTATTCAAATGTCTCACGTTGCTTCACTAAAGCTGGAATTTTAAAGACTTGCTTGTGCATTTGCACATCTGGTCAGTATCTCAAGAAATAAAGTAAAAGAGCATTAAGAGAGTGTATTGAGAATGCTATTATGGATAAGGATTGATGATAAAAGAAACAACATAAAGATAATGATAGTTGTTTCTTTTGTGGTTGATTCACTTGGATTTTACATGATTTTAGAGGGTAGTTTTACTTGGTTTTGATCATATATTGTGTACTTTGAGACATGGTTATAGCTACTTCTCTATTATGTTGGTATTTTGATCATTTTGTGAAGAATGTGTAGAAAAATATACAAAATATGTGGATGTGCAGCTGCTCAATGTTCGAGACAGCTTATCTGGAGATTTCGAAGTCCGATTCGCATGTAAAGCATACCATTCTCTTCGTCTTCGAAAGCGCTTCACGTGTATATCTTAAACGTCTCAATCGGAGTTCGGTAAAAGAAGTTATGACCGTTTTACCAAGACTGCGCAGTGCAGTGACATAGCTGGCGACCCGCCAGCAAAACACGAAAAAAACGCCGTAGGCATCTGGCGACTCGCCAGCTTCGACGCACACCCAACCTGGCGACCCGCCAGCTTCGTTCGACAGCTTATTTCGGGCCCAAAGTCAACCCTAGGTATATATATGCCTAGGAAACGCCTCCAAACACAACTTACACGCCTTCAACCCCAAAAGTACTACTTTTTCACCTAGGAAGAAGAGAAGAACGAGCAGAGGACGAGTATTCATCGCAAGATTGAAGACGAGACCTCCAATCCGCCCAATCCAATTCTAGGAGTTTCTACTTTTAGTTTTATTCTTGTTCAAACAATGTTTTTGATTATTTCTTTGAATATTTCTTTGACTTTTGTGATGAACATGAGTAGCTAAATCCTTCGTAGAGTTCTACGGGGGAGATACAATGATTCTTATGTTTAATTGATTTCCTTTTTCTATGCCTTGGCTCATGTGGTTATTTTGATTTCTTCTGTGCTTATACATGTATTTGACTGATCACCTTATAAATGCATGTGAATTTTACTACAAGAACTGAGAAGTGAGTAGTTTAATTTGAAAGAGAAGAAATTGACGTCTTTGCCAATATAATCGAGAGATTTGAGCCTTTGAATGAAGCTAAGTATCTTAGGAGCTATTAGGAGTTGTTTCCTTAGTTCTAGGAAGGAGACTTCGGATCTAGGTAGCAATCTACAAATATATGCTTTGAGAAAAGATATAGTTTTACCTTTGTGATAGCTTAATAACCCTTGAGACCCTTTGTTGGCATAGTTAGGAAGTTAATTGAGCATAGGATAGTTGTTATCGATCCCGTAGGATTCTACCTTCTCATCCCTGATCTACATCCGTTTTCTTATTTGTTTTTAGTTCTCTAGTTATTTTTAATTGTTTTTACCTTGCTTTTAAATAGATTTAGAAAAACCAAAATTCCGATTCATCTAGATAGTAGTTGAGGTTGGTTCGTGGTAATTAGGTTGACACTCATTGTCTCTGTGGATACGATACTCTTTGCTTACTATTTGCTACATTAGCCCCGTACACTTGCGGGTATACTTGTGTTAAAAATAAGTTGAGCCAGTGGTAAACATGGATATAAAAATAAGAATTGTAAATATCACGCATGGCGTGCAAAGGAAGTTCCAATTCTTGTTTTGGTCTGTTATGAAGTTAATTTGGATTTAGTCCCTAATGATATTTAGTGGGTAGATTCTGGTGCTACTACTCACATAAGGTTATCAGTGCAAGGCTGTCTGAGCTACCGAAAGTCAATTGATGGCGAAAGATACATCTGTGTGAGATATGACAAATTGGTGGAAGTAGAGACTATTGAGCATTGTAGATTGTTATTAAAGACTGGAATTATTCTGGTTTTGAAGGATACTTTATTGTACAGTCATTTAGACAAAATTTGGTTTCTATTTCTGCTTTGGATAAATTTGGATTCGCTTGTTCATTCAGAAATAGTAAACTTCTTCCTTCAAATAATTCTAGTATTGTGGGCACTGTTTCCTTAAGTGCATATAACAATCTTTGTATGCTCGATTATGTTACTTCATATTCAGAAGCTTTACATGTTGAATCAAAAGGGACTAAGCAAATTAAATAATGAAAATTTGGTTAATTTATGACACAAGTGTTTTGGTTATATCTCAAAATAAAAGATTGTACTTGTGTCATATGTTGTATTGAATACACTTATCTTTTCAGAACTTGATTTGTGTGTTCAATGTATTAAAGGAAAACATGCCAAACATAAGAAATTAGGTGTCAATAAAGCTATACATTTTAGAATTGATGAATACGGACATTTGTGGTTCATTCCCTTCGGTTTTTTAGAATGATCAACAATATTTTATATCATTCATAGGCGAATATATCTTGTTTTGGGCACCTACATTTAATCTATTAAAGTCTGGGGCTTTAGACAAGTTCAAAATATTCAGGGGTTGATGTTGAGCTCCAACTCGACAAAGGCATTAAGAAAGTCAAATCTGGTCGTGGTGGCGAATACTACGACAGAAATGACTGCTCAGGTGAACAATGTCAAAGACCTTTTGCTCTCTATTCGGAAGAGTGATCGTCCATTAGTATACCTTGTCAGGATTTCCTAGCATGAGTGGCATAGCTGAAAGACGAAATAGAACTCTTAAAGATATGTGAAGGAGTATGATTTATCATTCTTCCTTGTCGCATTCGCTTTAGGGAGAGACATTAAAGACTATAGCATATATTTTCACTTTGGTTTTCCAGAAAAATTTAGGGGTTTTTAAATTTTATAATCCCACAAATGGAACTAAATTTTGGGACGAGAAATATAGTATTCCTTGAGGATGTTGAGTTTGGGGGAAGAATGTGTTAAGGAACATTACTTTTGAGGAGGAGTCTGTATAGACACCTACTACTGTTTCTGACAATGATCAGGTATCAATTACTATCATTGAAGAAGAAGCATATCAAGAACCTCAAGATGATATTGTTGTAAACATTCAATCTCATGCGGATGATATCATTTAAAGTCAATCTCAACAACCTCAATTAAGACTCTCATCAATGGTACCACAAATTTTATGAAGTAGTTCTTTCATTTGGATTCAGTAAGAATGCTATTGATGGTTGTGTGTATCACAAGTTCAGTGGGAGCAAATGCATCTTCTTTTGTATTTGGAATCGAAAGAAATAATTTTCGATAAGGATATGTTGCACTAACACCAAGAATTTTCTCTCGAAGAAATTTGAGATGAAAGATCTTGGGGAAACCTCTTTTGTATTTGGATACGAAAGAAACAATTTTCGATTGTCACAGAAGGGATAAAGTGGAAAGGTGACTAAAGTATTTGAGATGCATAGTTGCAAATAAAGAAATATCCTTATGACTAAAGGAGATAAACCTAGTCTCACTCAGTGCACTATGATAAATCTTGAGATTTAGAAAATGCAGAAGGTTCCATATGCTTCGGTGATTGGGAGCCTAATGTGTGCTCAAGTGTGTATTAGACCCAATTTGGTTTTAATTGTTTATATGTTGGGCAGATATTTCAATAACCTGATATGGATCATTAGGAAGCAGCAAAACGGGTTATGAGATATTTATAGAGAACTAAGCATTACATGCTCGCATATAGAAAATCAGATCATTTGGAGAGATCTTTAGGAATTTTGATTCTGATTTTATTAGATGCCAATACAGTAAAGGATCCATTATAGGTTACGTGTGTCTGTTGGCTGTAAAGCCATTTCGTGGATAAGTGTTGAGCAAACACTTGTAGCTACTTCTGCCATGAAACCAGAATTCGTAACTTGTTTTGGGGCATCTAGTTAATGAATATGACTGTGAAATTTTGTCACTAGGCTGCATATTGTAAGGTATTGAAAGACCACTTAAGTTATGTTGTGACAATAACTCTGCAGTATTATATTCTAAAACAACAGGAGCTTCCTGGTTGTTAATTAAAGGGTTCGGAATGGACAAATACATATAGAGCATAAGGGAATGGATTTGATGATTACAAATCCGATCATTAAGGGACTATCACCCAAGGTCTTTCATGGGCATGTAGCCCAAATGGGTGTTATGTTGTTTAAGGATACTTCCGTTCAGTGGGAGTAGTTTCGGTTATTGCTCTATATTGTGTTTTTGAACATGTAGTTATAAAACCCATGTTATTCTCTGTAGAAATAAAGTATTATGTTTTGTCCATTATTTTTGGTTTGATCTCACTTTGGGAGGACCAGTTGGAAATAGACATGTATGATCACCTTGCTTGAAATTTTCATGCTACACTCCATAATTGATCTGTTGTTGATTATATTTGCATATGTGATTACTGATGGGTTTAATCATGAAAAAATATGGTGACTGCCCCTTTAGTCCTATGTCGATATGGTTGATAATAAGATTGTTCGGAAATACACTATGTGATAGCACTTTGAGCGCTCATTCGGTTTGTACACATTTATTTGGTGTCATGTGTTGCCCAAGTGGGAGATTGTTAGAAATTTGGGCTTCCACATGACTAATTTAATGTGTATGGCTATCTTTCAGTTGTCCAATTAAAGTGATCCAATAAAGATTAAAGTTTGGGCTAAAGTGTATTTATTTTGTTATGGAAATAAGTGTTGATACCATAAAGTGATTTTTCTATTTGATGAGGGACCGAATAGAAAATAAAGGGGTTTATATTTAATATAAATATAAGCTAGGGTTATGGTCCCCAGACGTCAGGAGAACATTCAATATCTCTGTATTCTCTCGGCAGACTATTGCGAAGAATGTCTCTGATCGTTTGGAAGATCCATAGCCGCTGCAAAGCAATTCCACCGTTCAATTCTAGATGGATCAAGGTACGCTTCCGCTCTACAGTTTATGCTCCTTCTCCGTCGTTCTCGGTTAATCATCATAGAGAGCTTTATGTAATTGTTCACTCAATTATTACATCATAATAATTTGGTGGTGACCATTGAAGCCGACCTTTATCTGAAAATTATTTAGTCTTCAAACAAGAAATGTGACGTCGCTGCAAGGATATTTCCACTTCTCCTTCAACATTCAATAATACTAGTATATTTGAAAACCAGTCATTGTGTAATTAATTGGCTAAGATAATATTTATGCTTGCGTTATTATTTCTGTATAAATGTATATGTAAAATGATATTAATATACTTTTAAACTTGAAATCAAATCCAGCACAATTTATTTATGAGATGGAACAACCAAGAAATAAGACCATTACAGAGTATAGTACTAACAAAATACTAGTGAATGCCGTAAAGCATAAGAAATACCTCTAATTTTAATGTCTACAAATAAAATAGTTTTGTGTGGAAACAATGAATTTATTGTGGGAAGACCACTTGCATATTACTCCCTCCGTCCCGCTTTAAGAGTCCCGGTTGAGTCGGGCACATATTTTAAGAAAAAAGTGTTTAGTGGGTAATAAATAAATGTTTTAGTGGATGTTAGGACCCACTTTTAGTTGAGTGTCTAATAAATAAATGTTTTAGTGGATGTTGGGACCCACTTTTAACACTTTTTTATTAGTTGTAGTGGATGTTGGGACCCACTTTTTAACACTTTGTAGGTATTTTTTATTAATTTATCTCAACCGGATCTCCTAAAGCAGGACGCCCAAAATTGATCAATCGGGACTCCTAAAGCGGGACTGAGAGAGTAATATATATGGACATTCAATACCCCTAATAATTTATTATCAACACTTAATATATCATGTGCATCACTACCATGTCGGCACATGCCACTTTACTATTAACAATCAATTCTTATACTACTAGTAGGGACATGATCAGATTAAATACTAGTATTATGTACTACTATGTATATATTTTTACAAATTAAATACTTTAATTTCTAAAATGATTCCCGTTGTTACAAGTCAAACTATCCATGTCTTTAAAGATTTGGCACTTCAAAAACATGCATTCACATTAAATCTAGAGTAATTTTTAATTTCATAGGATACATGTCAAAATAATAATACTTTGGTTTAATTTACACAAAAGTATCAAGCTAAGTACTTGTTCAATTTGTCAACCACCCACGAGCAAATTTTCAATTCTTGATTCATTACAAGTGAGAAAGTGCTGGGAATTGAAAATATTTTGAGTGACTTATCTTTTTCGTGACTTCACACTAAACAAATTATGCATACACTTCTCGTATCAATAACATTATGCAGTCACACCATTATAAATCACACATATTTATTTTAGTAAATATACATAAATTATTAACTATAGTTAATGTCAAAATACTATTTAATTGTTCTATTTCAATAAATCATAAGTAGTTTAAAATCTACTTAAAATCTTTCCCAATCAGTCATAAAATGATTATTTAACATTACTCTTCACATATATATACATCAATTTGATTAAACTATTTAAGAAAAGTCATAACTACAACTTGGTCAATACTACAAATAAAACCCCTCTAAAATCAACAACCCATTTTCTTCACAAACAATCATGGGGGGTAATTCAGTCATTCCACTTAAAATCATTTGACCTATTTAATATAACAACACATTTTCTCACATATCTCACTCACATTTTGTCTCTCTTCTTCAAAATTTTGTTATATTATGAAAAACCATTCTCCCAAAACCCCATTTCTGCTGATCATTCTGATCTTCCTCGCCATCGACCGCCTGTCCGATTGTCGAGAACTCCCTGCCGAATCAACGGTGGAAGATTCTTCATCATCAAGATCTCTTTCAACGTTATCATGGCATTTTCCGGCAGCAAGTCCGACAAGATCAAAAAGGAAAGAAGATGAATCAATTTTCGGCTCCTCAAATCGAGAAACTCCGGGAGGGCCGAATCCTCTCCACAACTGATCTTTAATTGGTGTCTTGCAGAAGTTCAGATAAGAAAGTTTTTGTAGAGATTATAGTTGTGTTTTTGAGGTTTTGCTTTCTTCATGTAGAGATGTTGATATACAAAATATAATACTATACTTATTTTATTGTTTCGTAGACTAGCTAAGAAAAAAAGTTGTCATGAATTATTGTACTAGCATGTATAGTTGATTTAATTTGTTTGAATCATTGCTACCATTCTTAGTTCAAGAAATGAAGATTCAATCATTATTTTTCATGTTATTTATTGATTTGTTACGTTATATGGCTAGCCTTATGTTTTGGAGGTTTCATATAATTGAGAGAATTTTCGATGTAAGAAAATAAGGGTCTTAAGTTCTTAACTAAGCTTCTTGTTCATATTTTCAAAATTAATGTGTGATTTGTATAGTTTATTAATTATAATAAAAACAAACTAAAAATCAAACCTTTAAATCAACTAAGTTTGATGCAACATGCATCAAATAAAAAATGGCTTTCATATAGTTGCAGACAGTAATTAACCTTGATAATATGATAATAGCTAACCAATGTAATGGGAGTTATTAGTATAATTTTCAAATTGTGATTAAGGTTGTTGATGTGCAACCACTCTCTCTATTGGAGGAGGGTGACAGAGAATGTCGAGATGTGTGCTGTCAATTTGCCTCATTTTCGGGTTTCTTAATTGTTCTTCGTTTGCAGTGATTTTGGATAGACCTTTATTTTTGTCTATACGTTGATTTTCATGATTTTTTTTTTGTTTTAGAGTAATTCAGTATGATGATAATAGACAATAACAATTGGTGGGATCGGAAGGAATAATTTTGCAAAACTAACACATCAGATTAAGTACTATTCAGCTACCAATCAACACAAATTTCAGAACTGAATCAGATACATTTATCGATGGTATAAATAATTGGGTGTAACTAGTTGTCTGATTTGTTAATTTGGTTATATAGTTACTAGTCATGGTTTGAGGAAATAAAAAATAGTGAAATTACAACATTGAACGTTTCTTGTCAAAGTCAAACGGTGGCATAATATTGATGTGGAATCTAATTGGAAAGTAAAATTAGTGTATAATAAACTATATATGTGGGTCCATAACTTGACTTGCGTTAGGCATCATGCCTCCCCTATTTATGAAATAATTAGTGATAAACCTATTTATATACACTATGGCTTGCATTAAAAAAAGTAACAGACAAAAACAGATAGAACATGCAAAAATATTTTTGCCAAATCAAATTAGGCAAGCCAAGGCTAATTATTATAAAATCAGCACAAATATAATGCTTCAAAAATATTATAGTGACAATCCATAGTATTTTGAGTATCCGCGTTGTGGATGCTCTGAAGAGTATATGAAGGAGACTGACCTTGCTACATAAGCTCTTTGCCAACAGGATCTACTGAAAAATGCAAACATAGAGCCTTTCGAATGAACGGCGCGAATTTGGATTCCCAGATCTGTTATCAGGCACCAAGAATCATAAAGTTGTACAGTGGAGATGACAAGAAAAAAGAAACATTGATCAGGAATATCATCTTTTTCACTTTATTTCAAGTTTCATAACAGAAAGTAGCTTAGGAAGGTTATCTGATAGAGATAAAGCGGTGGAGACCGGATAAGTGGCTGGACAGTGCAGAAAACACAGAGAACGGTGAAAGGAACAAAGACAGAATACAAATTGCTAGTATAATCTGAATGATAGACAAACAGTTATAGACAAACAGTTAGTCTTTTTAGGCTAATCTTAACCACCGTCCCTACAGAAAACTGATCTGTATCATTATCTCTCATACTTCATCTTTCCATGTTGTATTTTGCTAACAGGGCTCATAAGCATTTTATGCAAGCCCACAACTATAATCGAACGAAATCCTGTACTGAGTTTTAACTCTCACTATTTATAATTCCCAGTAAATAAAGTATGTATGGGTGTGTATATAGTTAGGTATTGAAGAAAAGAACAATTATTCTAAGGCCAACAAGATATGAAGAATATAGATAGGTCCTCACAGTATTGTATTCTGAACTGCTCATGAAGATCTCGAAGGCCTCCACTGTATGAGTAATAATAATGGTTAGAAATTTACAAGTCACATAAAATTGCTTTTGAGTTCGTGCTGAGAAGGAGTTGTGACTGACCTGACCGGAACCTCACTACCACCCCGTGAGTATACTCCACATTATCCATTTTCATATTAGCACCTGCAAAAAAGTACCATTGCAGCATGATAATGAATAAGACCAGCAAAGTAATGCAAGTAATGTCAACGGCTCTGAGAAGTTCATTTAGTTAGTTATATGAGCTGGGTCATACTGATTTTATCTCTTAAGAAGCTAACAAAGATATAGGCTCTTAGAATACACCTTTGGTAGCTTGAACAATCAGAGAAGGAAAATCCACTGTCAAGTTTGCAAGAGAAGTAATTGCATCTTCAGCAGGCCCACCCAGAGAACTCTGACTAAATTCCACAAGTATCATTAGCTCGACACCGTAGTTGAACTCCTATCAGTAAAATTACACATAGAATTACTTGAAGTAAGAACACTGAAAGCGGGTGCTCTAATCTCAGAATTTGTTTCAAGAGATGAGCATAAATGCGACTTCTGACCTCTCCCTTCCGGAAGATTGGCAGGATATCATCTTCTACTTCGGACTCGTAATCAAAATTTATAAACCCCTGGGAACAAAAATCTCTTAGATTAGAGAACATGAGATAAGATATGTTGTCAGCAGGGCTTTAAATGAACAAATGGATTTGAGATATTGGTGTTTACATGTTAAGCATACATGGCAGTAAGGCATCACATGTTCCTTGAGAACTGTTGTATAGAAGGTGTTCTCGTAGAATTTGGCAAGGTCCTCTTTCGTCTGGAAACGCATAAATATGGCATGGGTGAATTGCTCGGGATTTTGATCACATATGCGTCCTACAAAAGATAGAAACTTCAGAGAAAGATGACAACAGTTCATATAACTGAACCTGTACGGAGCAGATGCAATGTTTCGTGTTTAAACCTGGGAAAATTCTATAAATAGTACACAAGCCAGAGAAGGGCGCTGAGACCTACTGAAATTGAATTTACATAGACATAATAAAATAACTGCAATATGTCCATATTGTCTAACAAACATGAAATATGACAACCATTCTCCTCTAAATACCAACAGACAGAGAATGGCATCAGAAATTTTGGCAACAAACTGCTGTTTCACTTTAACGAAACATACTTTTCAGTTTTTAGCATCTCACATGAAAGTAACGAGAATAAGAGACCGTTCAAAATCAAAATTTGGTCAAATTCTTGGTATAATAATAATGCTGCATAAACTGATAAGAAAACTGAATTGCTTAAATATGTTTGTGTTACTATAAGATACTCTCAAACGGATTTACAGTTAATGATTTATTGATCACTAAAAAAAATATCACCTAATGACATGGCAACAATGCCTCGCATTTGATATTGAGTCGTGTAAAGAAAATCCAGCATGTCTTTCTCTTCCTCTTCAGACAAATCGTCCTTTGCTTTGACTAGGCATATATGTTCAACCACTTTTCTGCAAGGAGCAGCATATTAAGGATGTAGTTATTCATTCTTATAAGAACGAAGGTTTAACTCAAAAAATAGTATTGCAAGGAGCAGTATATATGAAGGATGTAGTCATGACAACTTTAATTATGATCAGTCAGTCAAAGGTGCTACAGCATTAAATGGAGCATTTTGCCCACTTATGGGTGAATGTCAATACTGGCGGAGTGCAGTTACTCGGTATATAGACAAAACATAATTTTAACAGTGAAGCTTCCAAATGAATTCCTCACAAAATATGATATGCAAGTTTCAATCATGATAATTGATGTATAAAAGTGTTCCATTCTCAAAATATAACACATGAGATAAATGGTTAATGCACGCATTATATCTATGAAAATAAAACACACATGTATTTTTACCATCATGTTATCCGTTTTGATACATCTCATTTGGGGAATTTCTCATCTACTACCCTTGGTTATCTAAGTTCTTGCAGACCTCCTAACAGTTTAAATTCCTATTTATCATAACTTTTCAAACAGTTGTATCTGAAGCAGAGGAACATAACTACACTACCACATGTAATACTTCTGAATTTCAGCAGCTGTGGACTTCTTTTCACATGTATTCACTGCATATTTTTATCATTTGAAAGTCCACATTGAAGAATTTGAGTTTTCATTTTTCACAAAACGTGCTTCGTTTTTCTTTTATTTCTTATTTTTCATACTGTTACTGCGAGCGAATGTACTTTCTTCACAAAGTTCAATAAATTACCATGAGAAATAACAGAACCAAATCCAGCATAAAAGTAAAATAAGCATTCTAAGCAAACAGATCACCTCTTTCTCTGTGCACCAGCACCCGAGATTCCTTCTTCTACAGCTGAAACTACTACATTCCTCCTCCCCTTTACAGCACAATCGATCAAATTCCCCCTCCTGTCTACGAACGAGGAAACTGAATGCACAATTTTCAAACCGGCAATATTCAATCATGAATGCAGCAAAACACAGAATCTTCAAATAGTATAAGGAGCATATTGAATTTCTCACCGCCGCTGCTCCTAGTATACTTCCGCTTCAATCTCGATTGCGAAGCTGCAATTCCTAGGGTTTCCGATCGATTTCCTCGGCGCGAAGGAAGGGTGCGAGGAGAGAAAATCTGGCTTAGAACTTGCATTTCAGCTCGAATTCAGTAGCTCCCTCTCTCTCTCAAAACCCCAAATTGTTGAGGATGAAGGATTGCGGTTGGAATTGAAAATGGGTGGACTGAATAAAACGGTTATTTTATTCCAAGGCGCCATTTCCATTTCAACTAATTCCATAATTTTCACCAAAATCAAATGGCATAGATTGATGATATGATAAAAAAAATACAGTATTTTGATTTATCAATTTTTTCAAATTTACAAGTTATCATATTTATGATACTAAGTACTATTATTTTTGTATTTTATGTTATTAGACTAAAATTAATTTGATCGATTCCATAAAAATAATTATTTCTCCATGTTGCTGATGCTAATAGTATCCCTTAAAATATTTATAAAATCAGTAAGACACGATTGTATCCCCACTTGATCTTCGTCACAGCGTGTTCAATTGATCCTCATGTTTAATTTACAATTGTATGCTCATGAAAATAAAGAAGAAACGCAAGAGCAAATAGCTCGTCACGAGACGTTAAAACTCTTATGATGTCTCGTTACAAGCCATCTCCATTTACGTTTATCTTATGCTCATGAGCAATTGTAAATTTATAATTATATAAAAAGAAAGTAGAAAATTGTGTCTAACCACATAAGAATAGGCCCAATAACCAAATAAACTAAAAAAAAAAAAAACCTATAAAAACCCCCTCTTTCGTTTTAGGGTTTAGGGTTCTGATTTTTGTTCACCAACAGCAACAATGTCGAAGAAACGGGAACGCTCGCGAATCACGAATCCGGAGCCGTTCTTGCCGCTGGGCTCCGACGCATTCTCCACCGGAAAGAAGCGGAGCAAGTCGCCGAAGCACCACCAGCTGGATGACAAGCTCGTCCCCTCGGCCGTCAGCGCTAAGATTCTCAAGGAAGCCCGTCTGCAGCAGAAGGAGGTCCAGCGGGAAGAGGAAGACGACAACAATGTCGCTGACCACGACGCTGCCAATAAAATCGTATTTCCCCAAATTCACGGCCGCAAAGACGACGAAAACTACGATGATGATGATGATGACGTCGACAACTTTGTAGGCTTTTCCGAGACGCAGAGTCAGTTTGCCGAGTTGAATTTCGAGGTTTGATTTGTTGTCTTCCGTTTATGTCTGTTTTCTGCAGTTGTTTTACGGCTATGTAGTTGATAGGCGATTTTATTGATATGGAGATGGAATCTAACAAGGATGATAAATAAATTTTTGGATTGTGGAAAGATGAGAAATTTTAGATCAGTTTATGAGTGATGGGAGATAGAGAGAGTGGAAAGCTTTTGGAATTAAGTAAAAGAGGAGAGATAGAGAGATTGTCATTGAGGGATTAAGCGAAAAGTAGCAAAATGTTGAAGAGGTAGATGAAGCTATCTTGTGGTTCTAATTGTTCTCTTATGATATAAAGGATGATATTAATGAGGAAGACGAAAGGTTGCTGGAGGCCTTTCTATCAAAAGATGATCGCCCTGGACGAACATTGGCTGACATCATTGTGAACAAGATCAAGGAAAAAGATGCTCAAGTTTCGACTGGTATGAGTTTAGATTTGAGGACGTGCTTTCTTTTTTTAATGAAACGATGTATCACAATAATATTCACCTAATGAGATATCAGCAAATTTATTGTATTGTGTGTGTTTGTGTGTAGGAACACAACCTATGCCGAAATTGGATGACTCCATCATTGAGCTGTACAAGGGGTATGCTTATAGCCTACACTGGTCACGAAGGGCATTGTGATTTCTGCTCGTCTTTCCCTTGCTAATGATTTTACTGAGTTTGGGTGCATATGTATTATGCAGGGTTGGCAAACTGCTTAACAAGTACACCTCGGGCAAGATGCCCAAAGCTTTCAAGCATGTACCTTCGCTGCAATTCTGGGAAGAAGTGTTATACTTGACTGAACCTGACAAATGGTCACCAAATGCAATGTATCAAGCAACAAGAATCTTTGCTTCTAATATGGGTGTTAAGAAGGTCGAACGGTTCTATAAGTTTGTTTTGTTGCCCCGTGTGAGAGAAGATATTCGGAAAAATAAGAGGCTGCACTTTGCTTTATACCAATCGTTGAAAAAGGCTCTCTATAAACCTGCTGCTTTTAATAAGGGAATCTTACTTGCACTGTGCGAGGTATGCTTTTGCTCTATGGTGTGGATTCATGTTTTTAGTTTGGTTGGTGATTTAGATTTAGCATGGTTTCATAACCTTTGAACAATTGTATTTTCATGTTCATGTTTATTTGCTAGATTTTACTGCATTGTTTGTCAGTATCTAGAAAACCTAGATGCATTTTTGGGAACGTTTCTCAAGAAACATGAATTTCGTTCTGCATTTTTGGATCTGAATACAAACGGTGATGCCTTCTGTGTTCTTTTCCAGTCAAGGACATGCAATTTAAGGGAGGCTGTCATAGTTGGGAGCATCATTGAGAAGGTTTCTATTCCTCCTCTTCACTCTAGGTAATATTTCATCCACCGTTATCATTCTTTTAAAATGCCTTTTTCACTACTTGCTACAGTTTCACCAAAGAGATTCATGAACTAGCTAAAATTTCACAATGAACAAATAAAATGGACACCGAATATGTCAAACTCGAAAATTACTAAAAGATTTATTTTTCCTGTATCTCACAGTCAACCATGATAATATTTGGAACAACACTCTACGCATAGTAAACATCAAGAAAACTTAAAAGTATCATGTCTAATATGCACATTTCAATACCTCCAATGCCTCTAATTTGAATAATTCAACTCAGTAAAATGAGATGTTGAAATGTTTACCCATATCATAGGTTGGTCATAGGACATAGATAACCTCATAAACAAACGAGACTTAGAAGTAACATGACATTTAGCTCATAAATAAACGAGACTTAGAAGTAACATGACATTTAGCTTGATTGGACTAGCTACATATTAGAACTTGTCTGAGCTAGCATCAACATAAAAGTTTGAGTTTCCTGACATTTGGAAGATGGCTGTACATAAACCTGCTGACTGCTTTATATAAAAATGTATAACTCCTTGTCAACTGAAGTCCCTTGACTGGTTCTCTAATTTTTGTAAATCTATCTACTGATAATTTTTCAAAATTCATTTATTGACATGTTTCTCTATGACTCATGGCAGTGTTGCATTATTGAAGCTTGCGGAGATGGAATACTGTGGTACAACAAGGTATACATATATGCAAAAAACACATGGAGTTCCATAAATGCACATCACTTTCAGGCGAAAATAATAAATATTTTACTAGGTGTTCCTAGAACTATCTGCTCACTGAAAAATCCAATTTATTGATTGCAAAAGATCCGTTTTTTATTATCTATTTCTTTTCATTCATCCTTATGAAGACAATTTGACTTGTACTTCCTGAGCAGTTATTTCATCAAATTACTGATTGAGAAGAAATATGCATTGCCATATCGTGTCCTTGACGCTTTGGTTGCACATTTTATGAAATTCTATGATGAGTCCAGAGTAATGCCTGTTATCTGGCACCAATCACTTCTTGCATTTGCACAGAGGTTAGTTCCTCTTCTCGACATTTCCCCTGAAAATGACTTAGTTAATATTTCCTTTTGATTGCATATCGTAAATCTTGCCAGTGTTGCTTGATTAAACAATTTGTGCAGGTACAAAAATGAATTAAGAAAGGTGGACAAAGATGATCTCAATGCATTAGTTGAAAGGCAAAGACATAAACTAGTACGATCATCAGCTTACCTGTGGCATACTGATCTCTCTTTTTTTATTTAATTCATGAGTTTGTGATACGATCTTCATTTTTCTGTATTGTGCAGGTTACACCTGAAATACTGAGGGAATTAAACAATAGTCGCAACCGTGGGGAGAAAGAAAGTGATCCCATGTCAATATATATCCTTCCCTTCTCCTTCTTAGTATGAGTTTTATATTTGTTTGAAACATGCATGCTAACTCTCTATTCTTGGTGCTCATACCCTCCATCCTTTCTCATGGCTTAGAATCATAGTTTTTTTGTTAGGAAGATGTTTTCAATCTTTATGCTGTAGATGAAGTTCATTAGACTAGTGAAATCCTCCTATATGCTAAATGAGTTATGTTTTTTGTGGGAATGTCAGTCATAATAACTTGTAAAACAGTACAGCTGGTTTTCCTAATGATATTTTACTGCATATACAAGATTCAATAATTCTACCTAGTCGCTTTTGCAATTAAGTGTTCCTTAACTCCTTAGCACCAACCCCTCTGTCTGTAGTCAACAGAACAATTCAAGAAGACAGGTTTGATATTCCAGATGTACCAATGGAGGAGGATTAGGTATGCTGCAGCTATTATTTCTTTTAGTTACGATCAGCTTCATGTCTCAAGTAGTAATATTTTTCGTATCTCAACGATGTTTCCTTATTTATGTGAACTGTTGATGCAGGCAGTTCGGAAGTTTTGGAACAAACTGCAGAAGCTCCACCTTTTCAAGATATTGGTATCGGTACATGTTCATCTAGTGCGGTTTTCATTTTGACGAGTGCATACGCCAAAATGACCTTCATTTTTGCAATTTTGGGTTCGGTTGAAGATCAGAGATGCAGTTGTTAGGCTAGGTGCAAAACTGATATTTTTGTTTGAAGTAATGTGTTACCTTGTTTTAATGTCTTCTTTTGAAGATTTCTTTTGCTTTGGCTTTTCTTTTTTTCTTAGGTAAAATGTATGATTTGGTTATTGATATTAATTTGGGAAGGAGCAATATATGTTTATATAAAAATGTATGCCCTTTTTGTTTTTAATAATTGAAGTTTAATATTACTATTACAAAGTCTTGGAAAATAGCAGGAAAGCTACCCGTGATTAGTAAAATGGAGAATGTAAGTAGAATATGAGATTTATTTTTGGTAATTTTATAATGGATTTTGAGTGTTAAAAGTAAGTGGAATGTGTCCGTATATCAAAAGTGGAAGGTAAATAATTATAACATTCGAAATGAAGAAAATTTTCCAAAAATATCTGAACATTTTTCAGTGAAGGGGCAAACAACTTGAAAATAACATAATGTTTTATTTATACAGAAATTTGAAGTAAAGTACAAATACAATTCCGAAAAATAAAACACAGTATTTCTTCATTCATGAGTACAAAAGACTGAAATATGAGTGTAGGGATCTCAACAGATCAATCACAAAAGTATATCACCAAGAGAAGTCATTATCTCCTCCAACCAACCAATATGAGAGCAGTAGCTGCACATCCAGTAAGCATTTGATTCATTATCCCGGTCCGCGAAGAGTTTGGAAGAGTTCCGGAAGATGCGCATTGGTAAGCTTGGTCCTCTTGCTGATCTCGTGCTTCTTCTTCTTCGTCTTGGGCTTGGGAGGCATGCCATGAATCTCTGCAGCAGCCCTCCTCTTAGCGGTGTTCGTAGCAGGTTTCATCCCGTTCTTCTGAAGATCCCTCTCGATATCGAGCATGTCGCGAGGGAGTTCGATCCCCCGGAACAATTGCTTCAAATCATCATCCACCGTGATGGAAGCTCTAGGATCATTCGGGTATGCTATGTCCTCTTGTGAATCGAAGTTGGACAGCAACCAAATTTCGCCAGAACCTTTCAGAGCCTAGAAAATGCTAATGATCAGTAGGCCTTTGTTGAGTTTTCAACAAAGAGAGGAATATGCAGTTTAGAAGAGGAACACAGTGTGATGCATGAAAAATGCAACCCAAAGCAGCTCAAATCCCTAGCATGATTTGAAGTTCCTGTGATGAAGGTTACCTGTAGATCATCAATTACAGCTGTGTACGAATCTTTGAGATCTACAACAGCAATGCCCTCTGGACGCGTCCGAATCAATTGAAGAAGATCAGTCTTAGTTTGCAACTGATGTTTGGACTGCAAATGAATTATTTGAAAAAAGGTAAAGGTCAGGTGTGGAGAAAAAGGTGTGATCTGACCAAAGGCAAACAATTATATGTGACCTCACCTTATAGACGAACCGCTCTCCATCATAATGCACTTTTGGATTGTTCCTTAAACTGTCAAACACGGCTTTATTCCCATTTACATCCACATAGCACTCTTTATTTATTTGATCAGGAGTCAAGGCATCCCTCCTCTGAACATGAATTGTTTAAGTTAGATGTATTAAACTACTGTTGATCAGCACCACTCTTCAACAGTGAATAAACTGCAATGAAACTCTTAGGTGTAAAGGAACAGATAAACTGATTGGAAATAACTACAGAGTAGTTTGTTAAGAAAAAACAACAAAGGTGTTAGTGTTCAGATGGATTCAGCTGAAGGAAGTTCTACAACTAATCAAATGAGCAAAAGTATGAATCAATTCTCAGTATTATCATCACTCATGCCAGAAAATAAGAACGTGATTTTAAGAATTGTGGACAAAACAGTTCAACCAAGATTCATATATAATAGAGACTGCAAAACTATAAGCACAAAGCTACAAACATATTGCTACAATTCCTAGTTCCTAGAAGAGTTACTTAATGCCAAACAGATCAAAATTATTAACTGTTTACACCAACACAAGTGAACAAACATCTTATGAAAGCATTAACCAAACAAAAAGATATTGCAAATCATTTACATATATGTTTTGAATCATAGGCCAGTTTTTTTATGGGAGAACATTTGTAGTAGCAGAATGGAGCTCTAGGTATTGCTAGACAGTACATACTATTTATAGATTGCTAGCTTCTATAACAATACAGAAATAGGACAGAGCTAGGATGAAAGAGGTAGATACTCTCCTATCGCATATAAAATAACTTATACTCAATCCCTAGCAAGCAAATATGTTGTTGTGACTAATTGATGAGACATCGACCAAGGTGCATAACTGAAGCAGAATGATTTCTTGCATGTATTAACATATTATATGGACAGCTGAAAAGAATTACGATATGCCATTGTTATTTGGTTGCATCTAAACCCAAGTACAACGTACTCAGCAACGAGTGGGAAACAGATACTATACCTTAAAGAGCAAGTTGATAACACGTTTTATCTGGGCCCCTACAGGAGCTTTCCTTATGCTATTTATTTCTTGAAGATGTTCTGTATTTTCCGAGAACTTGGTTGGAGCTGCAGCAGACTTTGTATTTGCCAAATTTGACGTGCTTAAGGGCATAGACCGTGCTTTAGTATTCCCTGCTCTAGCTGCTGTGTTACCAAGCGTTGCTTGAGATTTCTCTGGCTGTTTTGGATATTTCGAAGACGCCATCTAAAGAAAAAACAAGTATGCACATAACTGTCAAATGTCAAAATATGTAACACGCAATCATAAAACATAGCCAACAATATTCAACTCTACTACTCAATCCACTAAAAAAGTGTCATTGGATGAAGAAACCAAATCTATATCTATGTACTACACCGAAACCACAGCCGCTTCTTTTTTCCCCAAAAATATGTAAGTTTATTTTCATCAAATAAACACAGGCAATATGAACAGGCACACATGACAAAATAAAATTATCTAGGTTTTCATCGATTGATTGATCACGAGGTGCTCGATCAATTAAATAAAATTATCTAGGTTTTCATCGATTGATTGATCACGAGGTGTAAAATCAATTAAATAAAATAGGCAACAATATTGCAGAGAATAGATCGTCAATTGCAATATGGATCGAAACTTGTACATATATATGCAAAAAAATGCATATACACAAGATATAAATTGAAAAGCAAATTGGAAAGGGTGAACTTTTACTAGCAGCACAGGGCCTCGGAAGTAGAATCTATTTGTCGGCGGCGCAGAGGATCGGCGCTGGTGTGAGAGCTACGGCGGCGATGTGAGTCGGATGTTTGTATCGAGAGAAAGGCGTAGAGAATAATGAGGTCAGATTTTGAGAAAAATATGACTTATATTTATAACTGTGGAAATATAAAACACTAATAAAATAAATATGGAAATAAAATAAATATGAAAATAAAATAAATGGGAAATCAATGATTAAGATTATCTGGGAACAAACTTAGCTTCGCTAATGCAATAAGGGGACCGAATATAAAGCCACGAGCCTCAATCCCTTAGTTGAATCTATTAGAAATGAGCCACTCGTCCGGAAGGGTTATCCACACTTATATAGATGAGCTAGGATCATTACTAAGCCGATGTGGGACAAGATATTAGAATTTTAACACGCCTCCTCATGTGTGGGCCGGAATGACACATCAAACTTCCATCACATGGTAGGCAAGAGAAGAAATAAAGAAATAAATCTATCATTGGCTTGGACCCGCTCTGATACCATATTATATACGAACAGAGGGGTGGAGAAAAAGGGGGAAATCTCTAAATTGAAACTATATCTATAAAAATTGAGACGTATTTCCAATCTATGAAGCCCAGGCCCAGGAAAAGGACCAAATCGGAAGGGATCTTGGACGAATACCTCTTGGGATAAGCTTCCACAACCAAAAATCCACAAAAATTAGGGCACGAGGAGGAATCAATTGTGCTCAAAATCCTCATCTTTTTTTTTTCTTAGAGCTGATAAATTCAAATATAATTTTCCATAACAAAAACAATTACAACTTAAATCAAACTACATTTCAAGAGCTTCAAAAACCGAATATATAACAAATCATAATATAAAGCAAATTCCATTCGATTTCGGGTCAGTTTGAGATCACTCCCTCTGTGGTGAGGACGAAGATAGACGCGCACCTCGTGCTCCTCCTGCCCCTCGCGCAGTTTAGGCACCAATATCTCGAACACTGTCCCCGGGCCATCGTAGTACGCTTCTATGTTGGCGTCTTCGGGGATCCGAGTCGAGAGCGGGATTTCTCGAACAAACTCCCCCCGACTAAAAAGGAAAACGTTTCATTTTTAATTCATTTCTAATGGGACAGGTGAGTATTTTTTATTCCATTTTTTCGACTACAAATACCACATCCCATTATTTACATTTCCCACACCAACATCTTATCTTCTCTCATTTTATCTCAATACACTTTCTCTTTCTAGTACATTATTAAATATCTTCCAGTAGCGATTCCGTCGACGAAGTTATAAATCGAGTGGTGCAGCACGTGCTTGCCGGGGCGGCACGACGTCGTGAAGAAGCGAACCAACGAAGATTTGCGTATTAATATTTTTGGTTCTAATAAAAAATTAAAACAAAATAGTGATGATATGGAAATGAAATGGAATGGGAAGGCCATATGGGAAGGCCCTTCCATTATGGGAAGATAGGCCCATTGGCTAAATGCCGATGTAGAATGGGAGGGCCCTTCCATTGCTAATGCCCTAAACCTCCACATTACAAAGTCAGAACACATCATCTCCCCCACTGAAGCTCAATTTCTCATAAAATCAACACATAAAAAGATTCAAAGAACAATTCGTTGTCAAGATAAATGGTTTATAGGTAAAAAAAATCTGAAAAACAGGACCACACAAGAAACGAAATAGGCCACAAATAGAACACATGTCTCTAACAACTGCAAGAAGACAAATAAAGTGGAAGAAAAATGTACCAACAACGACAGCAATGTTCTTACTTTGGTAGCGCTCAACGAACAAATCAATGGTGCCACTGAAAACCTTAGGCCATCCGCATCCCTGTCTCTTAACCGTCTCAATACCGTCTCATCCCTTCACTATTCATGGGCCCACTGTACTTTTCACTCCATTTCTTAACTGAGAGATAACACTTGTATTCTTCCATCTCTTAACCCTCTCATTCCTAAACTAATTCATTCAATTTCATTTTTTATTTTTATTTTTATTTTCAACAAATTCAATTAATAAAAACACACTTTATTAAATAAAAAAAATTACTCCCTCAATTCCATAGTAATAGTGTCATTTTCCATTTTAGTACGTTCCATAGTAATAGAGTCATTTTTCTTTTTAGTAAAAGATAACACATTTTTCCACACATACTTTACTCTCTCTTACTTTTTTCTCTCTTCATCTCTCCACCTTTTTCATTTTCCACTTTATTCTCCATTTACTTAACTCACCTTACACAAATTTTCTTAATCTCTCCATTACTATGGAACGGAGGGAGTATAATTTAAAATCTTAAAAAAAAAAAACACATAATTAAAATCTTTAATAAAAAGACATAATTTAAATATTTTACTTTTATGTAAATTTATTAGACTAAATAATTACAGCCGGATGTGACCATCCATTAACTCCCTATTAACTTTAAATAACTTCCCACTAACTTCAAATAATTACCTACTAAATTAATAAAATGAAAATATAGGAGTATCAATTATCACGTAATAATCTTCATTCATCTATTTTTAAAAGAATATTTCTCTTAATTCCCCCAAAACTCCCCTTTTATATATTGTATAGATACGCATACTAAATAATTAGCATGCTAAATAATTAACATGCACATACAAATTAATTACTCCTACGAGTACTATTTTAAAAGATTGATGACAAAATTAGAAATAAAAACATGCTACTATAAACAAAGCTGTATTCTTGGTCAGCCGTCTTTTTACTAACAGCGCATTGCCTCTCATCGATTATGCAATTTTGTTATTCTTTTAACCAAAATAAAATTCAATCTCAATGTTGTCGTCCTTCCGGAAAATTTATTTATAGTACTATTTGGTAAAAGAAAATTTCGTATATTGAGTAACGAGTTTCCTTTTTTGGAGCATTAAGTGATGCTGCAATATTAAAAGTTATATTTTTATTATAGTTAACAAAAGAAAACAATAATTTTGTAGAATATTTAAAAGAAATTAATTAGATGTATTAATTTTAACACGTAGTTAAATATTGAATAATTGGAGTAGTAGTATCATTTAATTTATTGCGCATATAGTATCATAATATTAAGAAGATAAATCATATAGTACAATATTATTAAATTATATGGAGTATTCATTTATTATATTATATTTTCTTGAAAATATCAATTTTCATGAGAACCAACACACATAATTATGTCTAACTGCTAGATCTAGCAAATATTTTATGGACCACATATCATTGTTTCAAATTTAGCAATCACAAAATCATGCTTGCTAGATCTTATTGTACATTTTGATTAAGAGATTTAGAGACATAATTGTCACTATGCCATAATGTGGCATACCCTTATGTATATTTTGACATAATACACATTTTATACTATGACTAATTTACCCTAATGCTATTTTAACATTAAATCAATTATCTTTGTCCAAATTCCTACTCTTTTGCGCATGATTATGACTCATCAAATTAGGAAATTTAAAGTATCCTCAAACTGTCAAGTTTTGTGGATAAGTGATTAAAATTAATTTTAGTTGTTTTTTAATACTAGTGATGTTTATAGAATATTTATTTGCGAAAGAAGTCCATGTTGCATCTAGATCAGCAGAAGTAGACAAAATTGGAAAGTTTCCGGGGCATGATAACATTTGGCTACATTCAATGGTTAAGCCAGATTTAAGTCCTCTAAGTCTATGTTTGGAGAAACCTTCCAACACCATGCTGACATAGCAACATCCGCAGATCAAAAGCGTTCACAGAGATGGCACAGTGGCTTTCCACGACGGAGATAAAACCTTCATTGCACGGGGTGAGTCATGAAAACAAGTTATATCAGCATTCTTTGCATGAATACTAGTAGAAGATACTTGTCTTGAACCAATGCTGATCTTGCAGGTATAAATTTTATTTTCCTTTTCTTGAAACGAACAAGGCTGTGACTGTGGAGGATAATAGAGTTGGCCCTCTTTATCAGCATATTTTTCCTCCTACATTGGCACCTTGGCTTTCATTTGCTGGCTTGCCATGGAAGGTAATTTGCTGTTTATTTTCATATACTTGTGGCGGAGCCACGCTGGGGCCGGGGGCCCTTGGGCCCCTCAGCCATTATAACTTTACGTATATATAATATATGTATACAACTATAACAAGATATATTTCTAGCTCAGTTGGTCCCTTGTTCAGTCTAGCCTCCAAAAGCTCCCAGGTGCGACTCTCTTTGGTCGCAGATTCTGATATTTTTCATTTATTGCTTTTATATTATGTTATGGTATTATATATTTATATTTATTCTTTTTCATTCCAAAATTTAAAATCATACATATATTTAAGAAAAAGAATTTATTCTATAACCTCATAAATATATAAAATAACATATAATATCATTGTTTTCTTTCTTTTTGAAACTTTATCTATACCTATCTATAAATAAAAATTATTTTATCGTCCCATAAATATGTAATTACTACTATAATACTAGCCTCGTTAATTTTTATGTATAAGTTTTGTTGATTTTTTCACAACAGTAATTTTATGTAATGAATTCACACACTAAATTTATTATCTTTACAATTTAAGAAAATAAATTAATTCACATTGACTTTGTCTATGTGTTTATAGGTTCTATTGTTCATATTTTTACTAATTATCACTATATATTTGTTCCTCTCAACGATCCCTCGTATTGCTTATGTGGCTATGCCTCATTGGTTTTGGACAATATTGAAAGTTAATACTAAAAAAATTGAACAATTATCAATAAAAAAATTTGGACCCCCCACTAATAAATTCCTGGCTCCGCCACTGACTTTACCATATGTACTCTCATAATTTTATAATTGAAATAAATAGAACCTAAAACTCAGTCACATATGCATCCAGGTTGTGTCCTTTCCTCAATTTGAACTCCTCAGAGCAGGTGGATAGCTGGAGTTTTATCGGGGCGGATTGCACTGGAGTCGGCTGAGGAATGAATATTGTGATACGTGTTAGAGAGAATCTGAAATCTGCTTAAGAAAATTTGTTCAGATAATCTGGAGAAACAATCAACTACCACTATTATTATTTCCTCCAACTATCAAAATGTGCATAACGAAAAATAAATAAATCAAGCACCAAAAGCTTCCACCCTACTTTATTATTAAGAGAGATGTGTGAATTACAAAATTTGTTTCAGCTTTGATGGGACAGAAGAACCGAAGAGGTGAATTTTCTCCGGCAAACCGGCAATAACGGGGTTTGGAGGAAGGTCCAGTATTCTCAGCTAGAGAACACCGACGGCGAATCATCGTGCTTGAAGGTAGCGCTGCCATCTACCTCCTTTCCCCTCTCGTTTTCTCTCTGCCATTGTTGCCGCCACTTTTCTGCTCACCTACATTTATACACGAATTATACAAATAGAGAAAATAGAGAAGGAGCAAAACATAGTCACTTCCTATGGGGTTGGTATGCCGGAAACCGCCGGCTGCGACTGCTTCTCTTCTACAACCAAGCACTCCTCTCTTCCAATTCACTTTGTTATCTGTCTTTTCCATATGAGATTGAGTAGATAACTGAAGGAAATTTGGAAAGAGAATTATAAGTACCGATGGATCCATTCTTCCACATACTCAGTTTTATAATAGCAGGAAAACAAAACTAGTGGAAGCCATTTCTTTTAATATAGTACTTTTTTAGTGGAATGACTAAGAGCATCTCCAATGGTCGGCTAGCGACCGGCTAGCCGATTCTTCGCGCTGGCCGATCGGCTAGCCGAACCATTGGAGGCGGCTAGCGCGAAATCGGCGAGCGGACCGGCGTGGGCTGGCCGATGCGCTGGCCGATCGGCTAGCCGCCATTGTGGCGGCCCGATCGGCCAGCGCCGATTTTTGTTTTGTTTTGTTTTTTTTTTTTAAAAAAAACAACTATATAAACACGATTTTAGTTTCATTTTCATTTGCACCACTTGTTTTAACGAGTTTTCTCTCTCTCTAACTTTCTGTACAGAGCATCATCGAGCGATGGATCACAACAACGAGTCCAGTCCAGCGATGAGTGGATCTCAGACTCCCACGGTACCTGTGGGATCTGGATGGGGGCAGATGGGCCCGGGTTTAACGTCCCTTGGGGGCAGTTGATGGGGATGATGGCCGGTGCGCCGGGGGGATGCAGGGGGGGAAACAGGGGGGTATGCCACGGGGGATGCCGGGCGGGGGGCAGGGGAGCGGCGGGCAGTCAGCGCCCGGGTGGGGGGTATGCCCCAGATGCAGCAGCAGATGCTGCAGAAGATGATGGGGATGATGTGGCAGGGAGGGATGCGGGGGGGATGCAACACGGTATGCATCCCGGGATGCAGGGGTCACCGGGAGGGGACACAGTATATCGTCCCTCGCTTGATTTTTTTACGGCTTCGTCTCACACGTCGACCCCAGTGGAGACGCAGTTCACTGGTGATGACCTTCTGTCATTGCATGATATGGGGATCGATCTCGGGGATCCGGATACTCCCGTTTCAGCGAGGCGGGCCGCGCCAAAGAAGAAGACAAGGGGGAAGGCCAAGGCGGTCGGCGAGTCATCGCAGCCCGCTGTTGACGACACCCCTGGCCGGAGGAAGTGGACGGAGGATGAGTACGCCGGGGTGGCCAGGGGTGGTTGGAGGTGTGCGACGATCCGCTGGTTGCGAACAACCAGCGGGTCGTCAACATGTGGGCGAAGATCAGAGCTGCCTATAGGAGGCACTGCCCGCACGGGAAGGACTTCAGCGGGGAGGAGGTCCGGAAGGGGTGGGAGCGCATCAGGGCCGCGGTGGGCCGTTTTGCGAATTTGTACGCCAACGCCCTCCGTCAGCTCAGTAGTGGACAAAATGAGGAGGACGCCCGGAGGATAGCCGAGAGTCAGTTCCCCTTGGCGGGGAAGTATAAGGAGTTCACCTTCTGGGAGTGCTTCTTGTTGCTGAAGGACTCCGAGAAGTTCCGGGCGGGGTGCGGCGCTGGGTGGCCGAAGAAGCAGAGGCTGAACTATTCCGGCGACTACAGCAGCAGCAGCGGCGGATCCCACGACCTCCCCCCGGATGCCGAGGAGTTTCCATCCCCTCCTTCATTTGCTGGTCGCCCTCGCCCGGTCGGACAAAAGCGGGCGCAACGGGCTGCGAGGGGAGGATCTCCCCTATCGCCCCATGAGGTCCAGTCCTCCGCCCTCCCACCCGCCCCACTCGAGTACACTCTCCATTCGCGTAACCATACACGGGATCAGATGTACAAGGTCTTCCAAGATTGGAAGGCCGCCACTGACCCCACGGAGAAGATGTTTCTTCACTCGATGCTCGAGAGCATGCGGGTTGATTTGGAAATCGCGAGGTCACGACTAGCGGGTTCCGACGTGGGCTCAGATACCACAGGTGGCGGCAGCGGCGGCGGCGACGGCGACGACGGCGACGAGGAGTAGAGAGTGGCGGGGCTCGTGTGTGGAAGCCCTTTTTTTATAAAAAAATTATGTACTTTTTTTAAAATCTTTGTACTTTTTTTGAATGGAATGGATTAATTTTCCCGTATATGTGTCGTAAATTTAATTCCGTAATTTAATCGTAATTTTAATTCCGTAAATGTAGTATATTTTGAATTATTTTTATTGCGGCTGGCCTATGGCTGGCCTAAATCTGATGTGGTAGGTAGATTTTTTAGTGCTGCTGACGTGGCAGGGTAGATTTTTTAATGCTACATAGGCCAACAATAGGCCAGCAATAGGCTATCCATTCTCTCCCCTGCCACGTCAGCAGCACTAAAAAATCTACCTGCCACATCAGATTTAGGCCAGCCATAGGCCAGCCGCAATAAAAATAATTCAAAATATACTACATTTACGGAATTAAAATTACGATTAAATTACGGAATTAAATTTACGACACATATACGGGAAAATTAATCCATTCCATTAAAAAAAGTACAAAGATTTAAAAAAAAAGTACATGATTTTTTTTACAAAAAAGGGCTTCCACACACGAGCCCCGCCACATTCTACTCCTCATCGCAGTCGCCGCCGTCCTCGCCGTCGCCGTCGCCGCCGCCGCCACCCGTGGTATCTGAGCCCACCTCGGAACCCCCTAGCCGTGCCCTCGCGACATCCAAATCAACCCGCATGCTCTCGAGCATCGAGTGAAGAAACATCTTCTCCATGGGGTCAGTGGCGGTCCTCCAATCTTGGAAGACCTTGTACATCTGAGCCCGCGTTTGGTTACGCGAATGGAGAGTGTACTCGAGTGGGGCAGGTGGGAGGGCGGAGGACTGGACCTCGTGGGGCGATAGGGGGGATCCGCCCCTCGCAGCCCGTTGCGCCCGCTTCTGTCCAACCGGGCGGGGGCGACTAGCAAATGAAAGAGGGGATGGAAACTCCTCAGTATCCGGGGGGAGGTCGTGGGATCCGCCGCTGTAGTCGCCGGTATAGTTCAGTCTCTGCTTCTTCGGCCACCCAGCGTCGCACCCCGCACGGAACTTCCCGGAGTCCTTCAGCAACAAAAAGCACTCCCAGAAGTGGAACTCCTTGTACGTCCCCGCCAAGGGGAACTGACTCTCGGCTATCCTCCGGGCGTCCTCCTCATTCTGCCCACTAGTGAGCTGACGGAGGGCGTTGGCGTACAACGCCGAAAAACGGCCGACCGCGGCCCTGATGCGCTCCCACCCCTTCCGGACCTCCTCCCCGTTGAAGTCCTTCCCGTGCGGGCAATGCCTCCTGTAGGCAGCTCTAATCGTCGCACACCTCCAACCACCCCCTGGCCACCCCAGCGTACTCATCCTCCGTCCACTTCCTCCGGCCGGGGCTGTTGTCAACAACGGGCTGCGACGACTCGCCGGCCGCCTTGGCCTTCCCCCTCGTCTTCTTCTTCTTCTTCTTCTCCGCCGCGGCCCGCCCCGCTGGAACGGGAGTGTCCGGATCGCCGAGATCGATCCCCATGTCATGCAATGACAAAAGGTCATCGCCAGTGAACTGCGTCTCCACTGGGGTCGACGTGTGGGACGAAGCCGTCAAAAAATCCATAGAGGGACGATAGACCGTGTCCCCCCCCCCGGTGACCCCTGCATCCCCCCCTGCACCCCTCCTTGCCACATCATCCCCATCATCTGCTGCAGCATCTGCTGCTGCATCTGGGGCATACCTCCCCACCCGCCGCTCCCCTGCCCCCCGCCCGGCATCCCCCACGGCATACCCCCCCGGCATACCCCCTCGGTTCCCCCCCTGCAATCCCCCGGGCGCACCGGCCATCATCCCCATCAACTGCCCTCAAGGGACGTTAAACCCTGGGCCCATCTGCCCGCCCCATCCTGATCCCACAGGTACCGTGGAAGTCTGAGATCCACTCATCACTTGAGATCCACTCATCACTGGACTGGACTCGTTGTTGTGATCCATTGCTCGATGATGCTCTTGTACACAAAGTTAGAGAGAGAAAAAACTCGTTAAAACAAGTGGTACAAATGAAAATGAAACGAAAATCGCGTTTATATAGGTTTTAAAAAAATAAATAAATAAATTCGGGCGCTGGCCGGTCGCTAGCCGATCGGGCCGCCACAATGGCGGCCAGCGCATCGGCCAGCGCCGAAGGATCGGCCAGCCCACGCCGATCGACTCGCCGATTTGCGGCTAGCCGCCTCCAATGTTTCGGCTAGCCGATCGGTCAACGATGCGAATCGGCTAGCCGGTCGCTAGCCGACCATTGGAAATGCTCTTAACTCACAAAACATTTGTACCAAACGCCATCATAACAATGATTAGCTATTTAAAATCATAGAAAAAGCCACTATATGGGAACTTCATAAACCTAACCATTTTCTACCAATCATGCCCTTAGTAGTAAAACTTTTTAGGATAGATGTAAACTGCACTTGGTTTAAGATTTTGGTAAATACATAATGCATTGTGATATGCGCACAATCAAGGTAATTACCCAACATATACAGAATGTTTTACCAATGTTACAAATTAGTACAAAATGTTTTAAGTTTATATATATCATACAAAATATTTAATTAGTGTTACATGTTGATACATTCCATCTAAATTAGTTTAACACCGTTAATTTTCTTATTTCTAAGTATGTTAACTTCATCCAGTTCACTATGCTATACTGCATTTGCTTAGATAATGAAAATTTATTCCTCCTTATTGAATGCATATATACTACAGTATATATTAATCCTCTTTAGATGTGTCATTAAATTATACTACTATCCCCTTTTGAGAGTTCAGTTGGTTTCATATCCATGAATGTATTTCCATTTGTGTTGCCATCGGTGACATTTATTTATATGGATTAGGAGAAATGAGACTAGTTCTTGTAAGTTGAATATGTAACGCAGGTGTTCATGAATGTATCTCCATTTGTGTTCCCATCGGTGACATCAGTTGTAACCAGACTAGGCTGATAGGAGCTGACTCGTGCTCCAGAACACCCTAAAATTCATCCTCGTTCGACAACCACATCAATACGGTATCCGTCAACCAAGCAAGTAGAACCTTTTCTTTCCTAACAGAACGTCTTTCGCCACCATGGCCAGTTGCTGCAGCTTTGCGAATAATGACGGTGGAGATCTACGTAAAATATAGTGAGTCTCGTTCTTGGAAGCTGTCATCATAATCCATACAAACAATGCAAACAAGAAAACTAACGGTGTTAAACTAATTTGGATGGAATGTACCAACATGAGACCCTAATTAAACATTTTGTATGATATATGTACTAATTTATACTCTCTCCGTTCCTTCATAGTTGAGTCATTTTTCCATTTCGGGAAGTTCCCTCATAGTTGAGTCATTTCCATTTATAGTAACTTTTTCCTCTTTCTTACTTTACTCTCTCTTACTTTATTCTCTCTACTTTATTCACTTTTTACTTTATTCTCTCTACCTTTTTCTCTTTCTTACTTTTTTATCTATTTATTTAACATACTCAACATTCATTTCTTAAACTCCGTGCCGAAAAGTTCTGCTTCAACTATGAAGGAACGGAGGGAGTAACATTGATAAAACATTTTGTACGTGTGGTGTAATTACCCCGTACACAATCTGTACTGATTTCTGATTTATAGAGATATAATCGAGTTTTACTCTTTTTCATTCATTTTCCCGCCAAAATGGCACTTAAATGGTTTCTTTTAATATCCGAACAATTTTCCCTCTATATATTGATAGATGAATACGTATAATTAAATCTCCGAGTCCTAAATAAAACCCTAAAATTTTGGTACACATGAAAACACATCTCTCATTTTCGTTTTTCTTTCGCGCGTCAGGCAAATTTCTTCCATCACCGATTTCTCCATGAATCAGGTAACTATGTTTTCAACTGCAAAGGGTTTTGGGGTATGATTGGAGATGTAGTGATTCAAAGTTTTTGAAAAGTTTTCAATCTTTAGGATTCTAGTGATTCAGGGCAAAAAAAAAGTTTTTTATTCGAAAATAATAGTATGATTAATGTATTTCATCATTTTATTTTGGCCGATACAGGAGGAGATGAGTATGCAGTTCACCAAACCATATATGGAAGATCTTGGTCCCCAGAAGATGTAACTACTTCTCGTTATACTCTTGTATCGACAAGCTTATCATTTCTTGGGACATTTTTTTGGTTGGATTCTATTGTCATTGCCAGAGAAAGTATTAAGTTCTGTACGCTATCCGAGAAAGAAATACTAAAGATTTCTGAAGTTCTAGTTTGTTATGACAATTACTACAATGACCTCGGAGAGCCTGAAGCTAATGGGTTATTAGATCCTCATATGGTAATATCTTCTTTCTATTTCCTTCAAAGTTGTCACTTGTAGTTTCTTTATTCCTATCAGCACCATATTATTCAAGTATTTTTTGTCTATCCAAATATCTAAATTTACTGTGAGGTATTGACATTTGATAGGGAGGGTTTTTCAGAGCTCATAGATACATTCGATACTGCAGTGTATTACATTTACATGTCATATTTTGTTATTTCAGGGACCACCAAACAAGTTTGCCGAATGTGAAACATGTGGTGGGGATTTTCGTAACTGCCCAGGTCATTATGGATACATAACTCTAGCCCTTCCTGTATATAATGTCGGATTTTTGAGTACGATCGTTGACATAATGAAGTGCATTTGCAAGGTATCAAAATCTGAGTCATTATCTCTTTCCCCAATGTTATATTGTATCATATCAGACTTCTCATTCCTAGATATCTGAAAAATAGTCTAAATTGTCACTTGATCTCAAACTGAATCCATTTCATTTACTAGACATTTTTACTGCCCTTAAATTGTCTCACTTTTGGGATGCTGCTCTTCATGCTCTAGTTTTGTTCTAATATAAAGTATTCAAACTATACATAATAGTTGATGCATAAATTACTAAGATATTGTTTCAAGTAAACCTTTGAAGTTGTTTTTTTGAAACTAAGCTCGTCTCTTGTATAGAACTTATCCTTGGCATATCCTTATATTAATTTTCATCTTTCCTCTTAGGTGGTGATTATTTGTTATGATTCTCTGATAATGTATAACTATTTTGCATGCATAGTCATTGCCATATATCTTGTGATATTGTTTGTCTTCGTCCTTCTAGCTCTCTCCTTCGTGATCAATAATGTATTGAAATCAAGAGTGGATGCCCTAGATGGTGATTTAGCATGATGGAAACTTCTCATACGTTTTTCTCATTTTTCTCTACCAACAGAAATGCTCCATAGTGCTCCTTGAAGAAAATGAACGGCTAGATTTCCTTAAGAAGATGAGAGGTCCTAAACTTGAGCACTTGAAGAAGATTGAGATACTGGAAACAATAGTCAAAAGGTGTAATAGCCTGGGAGGAACTAGGCGCTCTGTTGTGTGCTCCAGATGTGGATATATTAACGGTTAAGTACCCTACCTCTTAAAAACCAGCACTATTGCATATTTGATTAAATTTGTTAAAAATCTGTGCATGGATATGATTATGAACATGAGATTGTTATTAAAATTGAACTAAAAGACATTGCAGAAGCTTAATTACATTGTTATTGTTATTATTTGCTCCTAATAAAGATGTCTTTAACAAAAAATTGTTTTAGGTATGGTTAAAAAGAAACAAATGAAAATCGTACACGATCGTGCTAGAGTTGCTGACAGTACTGATTGTAGCTTGGAGGAATTCCAGTCAGCTCTTTCCCACACAAATGCAAATATAACCTTGCCTTTAATTCTTGATCCTAAAAGGGTCTATGAGCTACTGAAAAATATGCGTGATGAGGTACTCCCACATTTATGTTTCAGTATGGTTAAGAGAGCAATACCTGATATTTTTCATATTTTCCATCATCTATTTATTCATTCGTTTATTATCTTGTTAATCTCCATTTTATTTTTAATCAGGATTGTGAGTTGCTTTATCTAAATGATAGACCTGAAAATCTTATGTTCACCAGTATTCTTGTGCCACCAACTTCCATACGACCTTCAGTTTTTGTGGATGGTGGAACACAGAGGTAATCCTGAGCATGGATACACACATTCTCTTGCCTTTTTTTAAAAAATATTAAAATCACAAGACATCAATTTTCTTTGATATTTGTTTGCATGAACCTTTGATCTTTCCATCTTTTTTTGAAATTTTTAATAACTTTGCAATCTGCTAATGATGATGATAAATCTGAATTCTCAAACGATGTTTAGTAAATCATAAATTATAAATCACCTGGTTTCTGTTATTGAAGAGAACTTTTTCCATGCCTCTTGGTTTTAGACCAGCATATATCCCATTAAGTTAGGAACAAAAACGAGCATTGATTGTATGAAGATCGAAAAAAGCTGCATAGATCTTCTTGTTCAAGCTCACACACGTACATTATCTCGTCTTTCACAACACATTTCTGACCTTTCTTTTGGCCTCTGCAGGAATGAAACTGACATCACAGAGAGACTAAAATCTATTATTAAAGCCAATGCTAGTCTTCGCTCAGAAATGGCAGAAACAGACTCTCAAAGCAGATGCATGGTATAATGCTGTTTATGATTTGGTCCCTTTTTTGTAACCTCTCTTCCAAGGAGTTGCTCACTTTTGTTAGTTTAAAAGGTTAAAATTGTTTCTGGTCAACGATTCCACATATGTCATCAACTTAAGTTGATAAAAACTATAGTTTTATGACTTTGCTTTATGCATGAGGCATTAGTGATGAATAAAGGTAATCAACTGATTCTTGTAGTAGACCAGCATGCCTTCAGCTGTAATTTCAGATATGTCTTTCTCTGCACGTTTACTTGAGCATTGCATTTAATTTTCTCGTTTTCTGCTCCAAGCTGTGAAGCTCGAGTTTGTTTACCATATTCAGCCAAGCTTTCCAGTCAACTAAGTCCCCATATAATCTTTTGCTCAGTAGATATAACCAAGAACATTTAATGTTTTCAAAAAAATTAGATCCACACATTCTGGATTCTGATGGTCATACTTTAGTTTCTAAGAACTCTTTTCTTGGTCGGATGGCTGGTGACTGCTTTTCCATTCAAGAGTGAATTTAAGAACTTGTCTTAGCAGAGAATTTGGTGTTTATAAAACAACCACATCAGCATTCAACATTTTGTTGATTTGAATTCTATTCTGAATAATACTGGACCATAACTGCAAGGTGGGAAGTTATAATTCTTCAATGCTTGAAAATGGTCTGCGATTTATTCTTACTTTCCTTAAATGATAATATGACGTCAGATGCAAATAACGAACTGATTTTAGACAAGATGACCGATCTATATACAAGTGCTTTCAAACTTGTTTAATTTTTGTGCGTTTATGTCGATGTATCTAGATTGTTGGAACACTAGATTGATATATTTGCAATATTATGAATATTGAATATTCATGTCTATGAGATCTTTTGCTGCTATCTTGTAGGTTACTGATATTCTAGTCATGGATAGTTATGCATGTTAAAATGACCTTACCAACTACCCCTCCATGTAACTATAATTACAATTATATTATTATTTATTATGATGAGTAATCCATATTTAAACTATCCATCGTAATAATAAACATAATAATATGATTATTATTATTTGTAATTAATAATTTATTAAAAAAATTATATTATTGTTATTTTTATAAATTAAAAAATAATAAGTATATTTTTAGTTTGTGTTTAAATTAAATATAAATTTAAAATATTGGTATTTTCCAAAACACAGGAAAGTAAAGTTGCTAAGAATCATATTCCCAAGATTCATTTTCCTAGAAATTATTTTCCTTGCCAATTTTACTTTCTTGTCAACCAAACATTGCCATAGTGTTTTCAATTTTTCATGATATGTTGAACCAGGTTTACTGGCAGAATCTGCAAGAGGAGGTTGCACGATATCTGAATAATGATGTTAGTTGGTTGGAACCTGAATCTGAACCTGCAGATGGTTCTGGACATAAATTGAGTGGTTTTGTTCAGCGTTTTAAAGGAAAGCAGGGGAAATTTTGTTTTGATCTATCCAGAAAGTGTGTCGAATTTACTGGAAGGACAGTTATTTCTCCTGATCCAAATTTGAAAATTACCGAGGTAAAGTATTTCACTTATCTTCTTGTCATACTAAGCTGCTTCACGTTTTGTGACAAACCTTCTGACCGACAGGTTGGTATTCCAATTTTAATGGCTCGGATTTTGACTTATCCTGAACGAGTTGCACAACATAATATTGAGAAATTGCGGCAGTGTATTCGCAATGGCCCCAAAAAATACCCTGGTGCTAAGTTTTTAACGATACCTGATGGTTATGAGATGTAAGTGTTTATTGGTTTCATAAGTTTTTTTTTTTCTTTTCCTGTTTTAGTTCTTTTTTTTTGTTTTTTCTTCCTTTTCGGTCTTGGAGCAGGCTTAAGTTCCTATTGCTCTTGGTTTCCCTGCAGATCATTGATGCATTCTTCTCGGAAGCATCATGCAGATCAGTTGAAGTATGGGTACATTGTGCATCGTCATCTTGAAGATGGAGATGTGGTTCTAGTTAATAGACAACCGAGTTTGCAACGAATGTCAATCATGTCCCATCTGGTATTTACTGCTAGTGAACATTGATATTATACTACTACCCCTGTCCTTGAAAAATAGAAACTTTTGAAACGGCACAGGTTTTAAAGCATAATAATTGGCAAAGTAAGAGAGAAGAATTGGTAAAGTAAGATAGAGGAAAAGGTAATTGGGTAATGTAAGTGAGGAAGAGAAAAAGTAGTGGAAGTATCGATAGTGGATTGTGGGTCCACGTCCTAAAATTGAAAGTTTAAAAAGTTCCTATTTTGAAGGGACGGCCCAAAATAGAAATAGTTTCTATTTTTAAGGGACAAAGGTAATATATAATAACAGTAAGATGTTATCAAATGCTTAATTTTATTTGTTGTCTTCAGGCAAGGATAATGCCTGGGCGCACACTGAGATTCAATCAGTCATTGTGCAATCCGTACAATGCAGACTTTGATGGCGATCAGATGAACATACATGTACCACAAACAGAAGAGGCCCGTGCTGAGGCTCTTATGCTAACAGGGGTATGTGAAATATCAATAGTTTGTTCATTGATTTGACTACTGTATAAGACATAATCATGTAAAATAGTTGACCTTACCTCATTAAACTGGGCATTTTTAACAATACAAGAGAGTGTTGCTTGAATCTTTTTATCCATAGTTACAGCACACATTTTGCGAACATGAATAAGACTGAAGTTTATAATTTTCTCGATGGTACTATCTTTTATCCATTGCCCCTTTTCGTTAGATTCTGTTAGCTGCAATACCTTTTTGATATTTCTGGTTAGTAGCTTGGAGTAAATATTAAATTGCCGACCTTTTACAGCTGTGGTTAGTTTTTTCAGCAATGAAACCATACAAAACAATTGTTACTAGCTAAAATCTTATACAAGCTGATTCAAGGTGACCATGGATGTCTGCAACATTTAAGTAGAGAGTCAGGTTCTGTGTTTAAGTTTGAGAGGTTAACATGGTGGGTGGCTATAGAATTGTCCAATATCTTGCTATATTAGTTAAGGTGCAATAATACTTGATTTCCTACTAATTAACCTAGGTCAAAAACCATATATTGTCATATCATTGTGAAATTGTAATTACTGGTATATGGATGATTTACATGTAAGCTGTATTTACGAGGAATATAAAAGTAACACATGTCTATTAGCTTTTCTGCTTCATGTTTTCATTGTTTATTTGTTGTGATCTTCGTTGACACTGTGCAGGTGCTGAACAATTTGTGCACCCCGAAAAATGGAGAAATCTTGGTTGGATCGACACAGGATTTTCTAACTTCTTCCTTTCTTATAACACGAAAAGACACATTTTATGACCGCTCGGACTTTTCACTCATGTGTTCATATATCGGTGATGCCATGGAGCCAATTGATTTTCCAACCCCAGCATTATGTAAGGTAAACATAAATTATGATGCCACTGTGCTATGAGTATTGTCTAGCATTGCTCTTGCATTGATCCATGTGCTTGTGTTCATTAATACTCTTTTTGGTATTTTTGGTGAAACTATTTCCTGCATCCCATCCGTCTATGTTCTCTGTAACTAAGTTTCCAAATTGATTTTCGCTGTTCTTATATGTCATTAAATGCATTGTGTTGTCTGGTGCAGTTAGTTCATACACCTGATACATTTTCATTTATGTTTTCTCATAACATCTAGGACCAGAACCTAGAACCAAAGTTATGTAGCTAAAAAAAGATCTATTCAGGTGAAGGTCTGTACAAATATGGTACCCTTTTTTCCTTAGTAACAGCACACATATTGGTTGAATTTGGTATCTTTATAGGTGATCAGGAGTTGGTAACAAGTATAGAAATTGCAAGGGATATATTGAATTCTACCTTTTACTTTTCTGTTATGGATTAAATATTTAGGAGGTTATCCACTCCCAGTTACTTGTTATTATTTGGGACTGCTGTGCTGCTGGGTGGGAGGAGAGGTTTGATTGGATGCCTCAACACCACGTGCATTGGTGAATGTGATACCTAGTAATCTGTATTTCTTTTATTAAGATCTAATGCTGCTTGCAACTTAAACCGTACTTTTAATCATCATTGACACATCTATGATTTGTGGATATGAGTTGATCGTTGGGACTAGAGTTGTTTTGTACTGTACTTTGCTGCTAAAGAGTCACTTCAATTTGTGGATTAAAAAGCTGCTATAGTTACACATTTTCCTCATGTTTCCTCATGTGCTTGATGTATGCTTGTATCTGATTTAGATGTATCTCATTGTAGCCGGTGGAGCTATGGACTGGCAAACAATTATTCAGTGTGCTATTGCGTCCCCATGCAAACATGAGAGTATATTTAAATCTTACTGTAGCAGAAAAGTCTTATGGGAAGTCTAGAGAAACTATGTGTTCCAAGGATGGTTTTGTGTATATTCGCAATAGTGAGCTTATCAGCGGGCAGCTTGGAAAGGCCACATTAGGTTAGTATCATGTGCTTGCAATTTATCAAGGGTGCATTTTAGCCCCCCCCCGAATTACTGTTTTGCTTGTCTTACAATCGTTTAAGGAAACACGTCTTTTGAATCATGCATTATACTATTTGAGTTCATACGTTTGCAGTATAGGCATGTTGGTCTATAACGAAAAGTGAATGTTAACTGCTGAAGGGATTGCATGTGTATCATCAGTTGGTTATTGGGAAGATCTTTCTTAAATTGCGACTCATCATCTTTTCAGTTCATTATATTGATGGAAAACTCTGAATATGGAAAGCAAGCTGAAACAGGGCATTAAAAGAATCCCAAAATCACCACCAACCGCTGACCCATAGTTAAAGATTTTGCTTTATGGATATGGGACTTTGTAAATGGAGAGATTCATTTTTTTTACTTTTTGGTGTTAGCTAAATTGCTTATTCATCCATATATCATAACAGGTAATGGGAATAAGGACGGTATTTACTCGGTTCTTCTCAGGGATTATGGTCCACATGCGGCTGCTACCTGCATGAATCGCTTGGCAAAGTTAAGGTGAGATATATCAGTATTGTAAAATAATTTCTGCTTCGTTTTGATTTGTCCTAATATCTGCACTCCCTTTTGTTGTGAGACAACATGTACAGCTCTGTGATTTTATTGTCTTATGCAACGTTAGATGTAAAATTCCATTTTCACTGAATTTCATCATTTTCAAGGTTACCACCTTGAAGATGTGAAACATACTACTTTGTAGAAAATACTTGCCTGCTTAAGTAAGTACTATTTCAGTGATGATATTGTTAAATAATGCAACCTGAAACTTTGCAAATTTTATCCTCTGTCCGACTGTCCCCTAAAAATCGGCCTAATGGGGGTGTGGAACAGGTTTGAATAGAAGTGGTTGGTGTATTGTGACTTGTGAGTGGAGAAAGTATCCCACTTTTAAATTTAGTGTTAGTAAATAATTAAAAAAGTATATTCTGAGTGTAGAAAATGGTGGGTCACCGGCCACGTGGTAGAAACTAGAAAGAGTATATAAGTTGATATATTGAGGGTAATAGGTGGTGGGTAATTTCTATAAATGGAAATGGACTAATTTTTGAGGACGTACCAAAATGGTTAAAACGGATCCCCTTTAAGCTACGATGGAGGTTTTTTATTAGGCATATTTGAATAACAAGAGGCTTCATTTGAGCAAGTTAGGTAATTAATTTGTAATCTGAAAAGCATTACTTGCCAAACTCACTATTTGTAGAATCACGTGAAAAAGGCATCATGATCAATATGAACCATGCGTCTGCACTAGTATCATTCTTATTGGCCACGCTGTCTTGTAAATTGATGTTGAACACTCCAATTAGAATGTTCCCCATGTTCTCATATCTGGAAACCAGGAAGAGTATGTATAATATATATATTCACGTATTTAATGACTGAAATGACATAAGATCTCAGCAAATAATGCATGCAGTTATATATATATTTAACTAGAATGCATTTACATCAACCATTATATTGCTGTATCTGGATCATTCTTTGTTAGGTGATGCAAGATAGTTCCCCATGTTCTCATATCTGCAAACCAGGAAGAGTATGTATAATATATATATTCACGTATTTAATGACTGAAATGACATAAGATCTCAGCAAATAATGCATGCAGTTATATATGGGTACTTATGCAACTTTCTTGCCCAAAACTAGAAAGAGTTAATGACACATCTCATTGGCTCCAAAAGTTTTCAGATGTTAGGTGAAGAAAAGAAATGGAACCTACTGGAACTTTGGTATTGAATTGTGGAATGAGGTGTATGGTATAAGACTCAGGCACTTAGCCTAATAATAAAATTTATGTGGTAGGACTTAAATATCAATATGTTAGTTGTATACTTGCATTCTTCCCTTGAAGGAATTGAAAGTTGATTTTTTTAATTACATTTATGTTATAGTGCACGATGGATAGGAAATCATGGATTTTCAATTGGGATCAATGATGTTCAACCTGAGGCTACATTGAACAAGGAGAAGATGGAGACTGTGGATAATGAGTATGGCTACTTCACCGATGTAAGTTTTTACACTTATTTCATTTTTATCCGAGTCTGATGGGTGTATAAAATTTAGTATCGGTTGGGCATAGGTCATGCATCATCTCTTGCTTATTCAATTTGAGTACCTCGACATTTACATTGCAGATAAATATGGTCAAATTATCCTTAGTATGTCTAACATACATTTTCAAATGGAGAAATACCCTCCACACCACCTAAACTTCATCTTATGCTTAATGTCAGGCTAAAGGCATTGTTCAGAATTCCTTCTACACTGGTTTATCTGTGACTGATTTTTTTTCCCACGCCATGTGTGGTAGAGAAGGTTTTGTCGATACAATGGTATGTGTGGATTTCTTTCTTTTCTGGAATTTACTCATTTGATTGATAGTTATGGGTGCTATGGTCTTTATCAGAATACTAATTTTGAGAATTATGCAACCTTACTGAATAATAACAATTACCCCATGCCACTTAGGCTCTTACTGAATATCATAGACATTTAGAATTTTTTTTTTGCTGTTACAGGTCAAAACAGCCGATACAGGTTATGTGTCTCGTAGATTGATGAGGGCTTTGGAGGACCTATCTATCTGTCATGATAATACAGTGAGAAATGCTAGTGCTTGCATTGTGCAATTTGCTTACGGTGTTGATTCCATGGATCCTGCACAGATGGAAGATAAAAGTGGTTTCCCGCTGAACTTTGAAAGATTATTTTTGAAAGCCAAGGTACTGTGGTCAATCTTTTTGCATTAATAGCTAACTTTCTTGACCAAGTTTGGATTTTGATAAAGTACTTATATATTTTCTTGTGTGCTATGTTTTGACAGGCTACCTGCCCCGCAAAAGAGCAGAAGAGTTTAACTATTGATGAAATTGAGAAAATAGTTGAAAACATTATTGAGAGAAGACTAGTAAAATCATCCATGACTCCTGAAGATGAATGTTTGGCGGGTTTTGCAGAGTCAATAAGAAATTTTATTAAGCAGAAGGGGCCTAGCTCAATATGCAAGAAACTTAAATTGAGTGAAGGAAGACATTCTGAAGAAGATAGATGTTATCTGGAAAATGTTGCATATAATATATCTGGGATAACTCAGCGACAATTAATGGTAGTTTTCTTCTACATGGTTCTCTCTGTTAGCATTCCTACATACTTTTTATCATACTGACTTGCTACTTCCTTCTGGTTTCAGGATTTCCTAGAAACTTGTATATCTTGTTACAATTCCAAGAAAATTGAAGCTGGAACTCCAATAGGAGCCATTGGAGCTCAGAGTATCGGAGTCGCAAGCATGAGTATCCTAAAATACTCATCTAACCTTTTATATGGTTTCATCCGGTATGAAGTTGTTAACTTAATCTTGAAAAAGAATGGGTTCCTAGGATGAAAGAAATTGTTGATGGTTCTGAAAAAATCAAGAAACCCATTATTACTACACATCTGGAGGATAACAACAATGACATAACAGCTAAAATGGTGAAAGCGCGTATTGAGATAACCCTTCTGAAGCAGGTATATGAATTCAATATATCGATTGGGTTGTGAGTGCATGCTTTAGATCTTGTTTAATGTAATTTTGATGTATTCAACCAGCCTAGCAGCTGCATTTTAGATCTTTCTCTGAAAGTAAAAGAAATTGGCCTTTGTTATCGATTGAACTTTTACTTTTGGGCTTTGTATATATTCTGTGATATGTTTTCTAAATTTATCATTTAGAAACTACTAAAGTTGTTGTCTTGGTCTTCTTCGTATTCTGTAGGTAGTACAGATCATAACGGCTTCAAAATCATTGAAGTCAGCATCCATTGTTGTAACACTTGACATGGATAAAATAAAAGAGGCTCACCTACATATTGACGCGCACTCAGTAAAGAAGTCAATTCTACAATCCGTTCCAAAGTTAAAACTGAAAGAGCAGGTGCAAATATCTTGCCTTGCCACTTTGTTGGTGTTAGTTATGGATTTACTGGCATGCTACTCTTTCTACTGTATTTGTTCCTAACTCTCGCTGTTATCATTGATTCTGCTACATGTTAACTATAGCAAATTAGAGTATTGGACGAACGAAAACTTGAAGTCACTCTGGCGGCTGATAAAAGTAAACTTCTATTTGAACTCCACGAGCTTATGAGTAAGCTCGCCAAAGTTGTAGTCAAGGTGAAGCTAACAGAATTTAATTTTTTAATATCCTTTTCACCTTTGGTATTTGGCTGGCCTGTTGATAGTTTCATTCATGACCCCTACTAATTTCTTTCGTGGGTATTTTCTATGGGCAGGGAATCAGGTCCATTTACTGCTCTACAATACATGATGAATCAGAAGAAAAAGATCCTGATGTGTGCAAAAAGTTGACATTACTAGTAGAGGGGTAAGTGTCAGTAAAACATCATATTTTCTTTTCTGCATTTACTGCCCTAATTTGAATTCCCCTCTTGTTCTTTTCTTTTTCTCGATTATTGAGTACTTTGATAAGGGAAACCCTTGTAGAGATTTTTGTGACAGAATTTGAGAGGGAGGTATACTTGATTTTCTGATTGGGCTTGATTATTGGTTTTTGTTCCCTCAATGTGTACTTGTAGTTTGTGAAATTTAAAAACCCAGCACCAGAGATAGCGTAGCTGGGTGTTTGTTGATGATGCAACTATAATCAACTCCTCAATTTTCCTTGTAGTTCCTGTATGTAATATTTTTAGGCATGTAATTTCAGCATGGTGTTTTTATGTGCAGGAATGGTCTTTTGTCTGTCATGGGGACTGAAGGTGTTAATTTTCAAACGACAGTGAGTAATAACATCATGGAAGTACAACAGGTACTTGGAATTGAAGCTGCAAGGAAGAAAATAATTGATGAGATAAACTACAACATGTCAAGCCATGGCATGACCATAGACACACGACACGTGATGCTGCTGGCTGACTTAATGTCATTCCAGGTTACTTTGTTTTATTTCAAATTGGAACGGTTTCTTGTTTATGACCGCAAGGACATGATTTGTTTCCTAGCATGAACACCAGACTGCCTCAAATGTTTATCCTACCTTTTATGTTTGTCAGTTTTAATTCTATAACATGTTTTGATTTATATGATGAATATGTTATTTCAGGGTGTAGTGTTGGGTATGAACAGATTTGGCATGGAGAGAATGAGGGACAGTGTTTTGATGCACGCTTCATTTGAAAAGACTGCGGATCACCTCTTCAACGCTTCTGTGAATGGGAGAGTCGATAAGATTGAAGGAGTCTCTGAATGCATCATCATGGGCATACCCATGCAAGTTGGTACGGGAATGCTTAAAGTGATGCAAAGGTGACTTTTCTGTAGATGAGCTTCTTCTACTCGTAATCCTTCAATTTATCCTAAACAATAATCAATCAATGCAAATACATTACAAAATAATGCAAATAATCCAATCCGTTTCTGTTCTATCAATCTAATCTAATATCTCATTTACCAATGGAGTATCATGAAAATGTCCTATCTTGATGTTTTGCTTGGCCGCCTCCGGTGAAAGAGCGCCTTTCTCCCTTCTGTATATGAAGACTAGGAATCCCTACACCAAACTGAAACCTCAACATTTTTTTTCCTGAATCTTATTTCAAGGATTAAATTGATGATTGTAGATAGACTCTGCACTTTCCGAATTTACATTCAAATCCCTCAATCCAGGAACATCCTTAAAGATTTCCAACCATCTACTTATATAAAATGACTTCATTAAGGCTAACTAATATAGTAAATACAAAACCATTCATATACGCATTCTGTCTCATGCCATATACAGTCCAAACCTTTGGGTTTTGTTTTATGCATATATGAAATTTCAGTACAGAAATTATAAAAAAATATTCACACCTTGTATTTAAGAAACTGTGGGACTGTAAAATATTTTGTTGAACTGTAACTTCTTCCATGACTTAGCTATATATAATGATGTGTTAGACCCATGTATTAACATTCTCCTCCGGCATGTTTTTTATGCTATAGATGTGTTAGTGATTAATGCCGAACAACCCTATCTCGGCCGTTAACCTCTACTCTTGAATTGGTATATGACAGTTTGAATTCACACTATATGCTTAACTGCTGTGCTAATCTTTGACTCTTATGTATGCAGTGTGCCGTCTGTTGAGTTGACGTACGCTCCAGATCCAATCATATGATGACATCAATGCCAAGACAATATACAGTAGTGAAGATGAGATCGGATTCGGACTCACAGCTCAAGGAGAAACCGGCATTAGGGATCACATTTCATTTATGTCAAAAAATGTGATCTTGGTTTGTGGGCATAATCGGAAACATAAATACACATACTACGAAGATTGCTCTTTTAAGCTGATTCTCTTTATTCAGCTTTATTTCTAACCAATGCAACAGTTAGTTGTATATTTTTGGTTGACTTTCAGTTTATTTCAAAATTTCTCATTTCCTTAATTTTTGCGGGTGACAAGAAAACTCGAAAAGTTGACATTTTAGTGGGGCAAGTACCCGTTAAGCTTAACTATGAGTAGTATTTTTTTTTCTTCCATTTAAAATGTAGGAATAAGAAATACTAATAAAAGAGGTCCACTGCTATTATTTTAATTATACATTAAAATTTTTAAATAAGTTATGTTAGTAAAATTAATTACAACGTCCAATCAGTCATTGGGAGCAATTAAGAAAAAAATATGAACATTATATAGCCAAAGTAATGTCATTTGAATAACTTTACAATTAAAATGAAAAAAATGGGTTGGTATAAAATATATGTATTGACATTAAGAAAGGAACAACACCGTTTGAAAAGGCTGTGCTTCCATTTGTCGAGTACACATAAATCTATATGTGAATTTGGTTGATACATATCTTTTATGCCTTCATCTTCATCAGCAGCACTTCAACTGCATTCAGTGCAACAAAAGCTCCTCTCGCATCTGTAGCTCCTTCAGTCGCCTCTTTGCATACCACGTCACAACTACAGTCGCACTCTCACTGATGCAAAACCCAGCCACATTCATCACAATCTGGGAAACTGACAGGGACTTCCCATCTTTTGAAGCATTAGCTAATGTTTTTAATCAGGATCCCCCTACAAACAACAAGCACAAACCGTAAGTAAACATACTCTACTCTGTATCCATCACACACAAAATTAATGTTCTTTAATTTGCATCCAGAACAGGTATCTTCCACCTGGAGTAGAGGATGTTAATCACAGCGCCTTTAGCATGCTTTCAAATGCAAGAGGAAGTTTCTTCACTTTCCTCTTATTTAAACTTTGCTAAGCAATTACTACTTTTTTAACTTAAGGATTTGCATTATCCACTTTAACTGCAAAGAAGGAATTATAATCCCTTGGAATTCTAAGCACCTACACCAAAACACACCCGTGTATAAGGCACACCAAAAAAGTTGTCAAGAATTGATATTCGATAGTTTAATGTGACCAGTTTAATAGTTCAAAATGTGACAAGTTGGATACAACATGCATCATCCACAAATATAACTACATATTCATTTTTTGACCTAATTTGGTGAAATTTTTTATAAATATAAAATGCACACAAAATCGACAAAACGCAGCGAGCAACATGTCCAAACAAACAAGAATGCAAAGAAATGCACAACACCAACAAGAAAGCAACACTCCAGTTCAAATTCATTCGAAAATCATTAGGAACCTAATTAAGCTCAAAAGACTCAGGACAAGTCCTAATTCCGAAAATAAGCTCGCCTTCTGTCTTTGGTGCAATATGGAGATTTTGGTTGCCTTCTTTCTTGGTGTCATTTCTTGCTTTTTTTTTTTACTGTTTTTATGCATTTTGTGTGGCTTTTCTAGATTTTTTTGGCGAGGGTGCCCCATTGTTTTGTTTTCTTTGTGTCCTTGATTGTGAGTTGTTGTTCTATGTTTCTTTCTTGTCGATGATGATTTATGTAGGCGAGACTAAGCTCGCCACTTACCGGTGCTTGTAGCTTTTAGATCTTTATATAATATTTTTTATAGATTAGTAGTACTATATCTTATCTTGGTCTATGGGATTTTATAAAAACCATTAAAAGTGATAATTGACCTCTTTTAACCAAGAGATTCCCATCATTAACTAGTTATTATTGGATGAAATGGATATAGATGGAAGAGGGAAAAAAGAGTTAGCTTCAATTGCAAGTTTATACAAGTGGTGATATATTGAGGCTAGAAAGTAAATTGATATGATACTGAAAAATAGGAAGGATGTGGTGATACAATATTTGCAATAATAATTGCTCCTTTTATCTCTTAGGCTAACGATTTATGTGTCATATATATCTTAGGGACATGATCAAATAAAAAAGGAAACTAAAAAATCAAAGCAAATCTTAGCCATTGAATCTTGTGATATAATCGTTAGATTAATGTCACGTGTCATCTAATAATGTAGATTGTGTAGTCTAATAATGTAGTTCGGCTAATAATGTAACGTGTTTTAGTCAAATAATGTAGATTGTGTATTCTAATAATGTAGCTCGCCTAATAATATAACACTTTTAGGTAATAAAGTAGCTCGGATATTATTATCACAACCATCCAATCTAAAGATCAAAGAACTGAAATTTACTTTGATTTTTGACAAAATATAACTTATTGACACAGTGCATCCCGTATAATCCCATTTTAATAGATATAAGAAGAAATTTAGTGATTATATATTTCAAGATTGAAGCTGGTCTCCAAACTGTGGCATTTCTCTCGTAGTAAGTACTTGAAATTAATCTAAACAATTGATCTATATATGGTGTGCAATTATCATAAAGAGCATTAATGTTATTTCAATATAAAATTTTTACTACCTAGCTCCAAGATTTGAACTCAAATGCTACATTCATCAAATAATTAAGAAGATGTATCTAATGCCAAAGACTTTGTGATCAAACGGCTGAAGACAATTATCATTTCTCACCCACATATTCTCATTTCATCTCTTGCCTACAATACAATATATATACATATATAGATAGTAGGGACGATGAGACATTATAGATCTTATTGAAGAAAGATTGGGGGAAGGTTTCGTGTATTTACTTATTGAAGATCAACAATGTGTTACATTGCTTTATAGGCATAAAATATGCGTAAACCTAGATTATAGGGATCCTATTCTATCTATGATAACAAATCAATTTACAATCAATTCCATTATTCTTGGTATCTTCCAACACTCCCCTTCAAGTTAAGTGATAGATTTCCAATACTTGTCCAATACTTCTCAGAACGACTTCGAGTTCACAACTTTAGTCAATATGTCGGCCAATTGATCTTCTGACTTGACAAATGGCAGTTCGACAATTTTGGCTTCAAATTTCTCCTTTATAAATTGTCGATCCACCTCCACATGTTTGATTCTATCATATTGAACCGGATGTTTTGAAATACTAATTGCGGCCTTGTTATCACAAAACAACTTGCATGGTTGTGATAAGTGAAGATCAAGTTCTGCCATGAGTCTCTTCAGCCACAGTATCTCATCACAGTGAGACCACTTCTTATTCCTCGAAACTCTGCTTCAGCATTAGACAGTGCAACCATCTTTTGCTTCTTGCTTCTCCAAGTGACAAGTTTTCCTCCTACAAAAGTAAAATACCCTGCGGTTGATATTCTATCATTGGGGTTTCCAGCCCAGTCTACATCAGTGAACCTATGTACTTCTAAATTACCGTGTTTCACAAACAACACTCTATGGTCTACTGTCCCCTTCAAGTACCGAACAATTCTCATAACTGCTTCCAAATGATCTTCTTGCGTGCATGTATGAACTGGCTGACAACTCCTACCGCATTTGCTATATCCGGTCGGGTATGTGAAAGATAGATGAGCTTTCCTACCAATCTCTGATATCTCCCCCGGTCAGTAAGTTTTGCTCCTTCACATATTTGTAATCCGTGATTCTGTATCGTCGGAGTGTCTGCAGGCTTGCAATCCATTATCCCAACTGCCACGAGTAAATCGAGCACATACTTCTTCTGATTGATGAAGATTTACCCGGTTTGACCTCAGAACCTCAATGCCCAAGAAATACTTGAGAGGGCGAAGGTCCTTCATCTCGAACTCCGTGCACAAGTTTTTCCTTAGTTCGCCTATCTCCTCTTGATCGTCTCATGTGATAATCATGTCGTCAACATAAATGATGAGGTACGTAATCTTTCCATCCTTCTTCTTGAGAAATAGTGTATGATTAGAATTAATCTGCTTGTATCCATATTTCTTCATCACTTCGTAAATCATCCGAACCAATCCCCAGGAGACTGCTTTAGCCCATACAATGTTCTTATCAGCTTGCATACTTCACCAGGCTGAAACTCTTCAGTGAATCCGGGAGGAGGAACCATGAACACGGGTTTCAGCAGTTCACCGTATAAGAATGCGTTTATGACATCAAACTGGTGGAGAGGCTAGTCTTTGTTTACTGCAATCGAGAATAATACTCGTACAGTATTGATCTTTGCCACTGGAGAGAAAGTTTCAGCATAGTCAACTCCATATGTTTGGGTATATCCTTTAGCCACAAGTCGAGCCTTATATCGGTCAATTGAACCATTTGGTCTCCGTTTGATGGTAAACACTCATCTACATCCCACGGCCTTGACTCCTTTTGGTAGTTTTCCCTTCTCCTAGGTATTGTTTCTCATCAAGGTTTTTATTTCTGTTAACATAGTCTCTCTCCAATGCTTATGCTTCATTGCCTCTTTGGTAGTCTGTGGAATCTCCTCTTCTTCATATAGTGCTAACTCAAAAGCTCGTACCATATTCGTCGGATTTTCTTGGAAAAAATTTGCCACTCTATATCTGCTTTTTGCCCCAATCTTCTCAGGAGACTACCTTTTAGTAGGGATATCTCGAGTACTCTGGTAAGGGTTTAGGGCAGGACATCTCTCCCTGTATCGCCATCTATAGCATTCTTCTCAGTCTCTGTATCGTTATTACTCCCTCTGTCCCACAAAATATGTCACACTTGTGGGACAACACAGGATTTTAGGAGGTTTTGTTTTGTGTGTGAAGTGGAGAGAGAAAATATAATTTTTATATTAAAATGTGAGAGAGAACTTTTACCAAAAATGGAAATGTGATATCTTTAATGGGACAAACTAAAAAGGAAAGTGAGACATCTTTTTTTCTTCAAAGACTGGTTTCGGACATAACTCGAATATTGGTTGAGGAAGATCAGGAAGGTGCGGTTGAGGTGACTCTAGGGAGGCTTGCTCGGGTGGATCCTCAATCGAAGGGCTTGGAGGTGGCACAAACCAACTTAGACAATCCTCATGATTATTTGTAGGATCATTATTTTCTCCCTCTGACTGCTAAGGGTCAGTTTCTAGTAAATTACAGTTGATAGTCTTGGGTCCGGATGTAATTGCAACGGTCAAGCAGTTCTTCAACGGAGCTTTCCTTCCCCGAAGTATTACGGCGACAAATATTGTTCTCATCCCCAAGAAGGCATCACCGAGGACGTGGGTTGATTATCTACCCATCAGCCTCTGTTACGTCATCAATAAGTTCATCACCAAAATCCTAACTGCTAGAATCACCCCTTTCCTTCCACGGGTTATCTCTCCAAACCAGAGTGGATTTGTGAAGGGACGGCTCCTCAACGATAATGTTCTCTTCGCTCAACAGATGTTCCATGAGCTACCGAGATGTGCCCTAGCTCCGAATGATGCGATTAAGATTGATATGGCCAAGGCATATGACCAAGTCCAGTGGCCTTTCCTCCTCAAGGTCTTAAGGCGTATGGGCTTCTCGGATACATGGGTTTCCCTAATCGAGAGATGTGAGGGGACTTGCTGGTTCTCGATCCTCGTCAATGGAGCCCCTTCGGGCTTCTTCAAATACACCCGAGGGCTTAGGCAAGGGGACCCTATCTTCCCGGCCTTGTTTGTGATAACTGCAGATTACTTCTTGAGGGCCCTCGACAGGCTCATCTTGGGTCAGAGAGAAATGACATTTAGGCAACCCGCCGATGTATGGAAATCAGCCATCTTGCCTATGCCGATGACATCATCATATTCACCCAAGCGGCGACGAATTCCCTTCGCCGACTCAGAATATGCCTTGATGATTATGCGGAGGTATCGGGCCAGCAAATCAACCTCAACAAGAGCATTTCTACATAGCGAAGCTCACGAAGGATGAGCTAGCTCAATCCAAACCGGAGGTGGTTTCTCTTGAGGTACTTTCCCCTTTTTGTAACTTGGTGTCCCTATTTATCGAGGGGTCAAAAGAACAGATATGTTCATGTTCCTCTGAGAAAAGATTGCTAGAAGAATCTCTGGATGGGCACACGACATCTCTCCTTTAGTGGGAGGCTGGCGCTTATCAAGAGCACCTTAGAGGCAGTCCCGATCCACATTTTCCAGGCCATCGAACCAATAGCCGGAGCTCTCAAGCAACTGGACCAATAACTGACTCGGTTCTTCACAAACGAATATTCTTGTTTTAGGCACCTACATTTAATCTATTAAAAGTCTGAGGCTTTAGACAAGTTCAAAATATTAAGGGCTAGTGTTGAGCTCCAACTCAACAAAGGCATTAAGAAAGTCAAATTTGACCGTGGTGGTGAATACTACGACAGAAATGACTGATCAGATAAACAATGTCAAAGACCTTTTGCCTTCTATTTGGAAGAGTATGGGATCGTCCTTTTGTACACCATGCCGGGATCACCTAGCATGAGTGGTGTAACAAATAAACGAAATAAAACTCTTAAAGATATGTGAAGGAGTATGATTTATCATTCTTCCTTGTCGCATTCGATTTAGAGAGAGGCATTAAAAACTGTAGCATATATTCTCACTTTGGTCTTCCAGAAAAATTTAGGGGGTTTTAAATTTTATGATCCCACAAAAGGAACTAATTTTTGGGACGGGAAATATAGTATTCCTTGAGGATGTTGAGTTTGGGGGAAAGAATGTGTTAAAGAATATTACTTTTGAGGAGAAGTCTGTATAGACACCTACTATTGCTTCTGACAATGATCAGGTATCAATTACTATCATTGAAGAATAAGCATATTAAGAACCTTAAGATGATATTGTTGTAAACATTCAATCTCATGCGGATGATATCATTTAAAGTCAATCTCAACAACCTCATTTAAGACTCTCGTTAATGGTACCACAAATTTTATGAAGTAGCTCTTTCATTTGGATTCAGAAAGAATGCTCTTGATGGTTGTGTGTATCACAAGTTCAGTGGGAGCAAATGCATCTTCTTTTGTATTTGGAATCGAAAGAAATAATTTTCGATAAGTATATATTGCACTAACACCAAGAATTTTCTCTCGAAGAAATTTGAGATGAAAGATCTTGGGGAAGCTTCTTTTGTATTTGGAATCGAAAGAAATAATTTTCGATTGTCACATAAAGGATATAGTGAAAAGGTGCCTAAAGTATTTGAGATGTATAATTGCAAGTGAAGAAATACCCCTATGACTAAAGGAGACAAACCTAGTCTCATTCAGTGCCCTAAGATAAATCTTGAGATTTAGAATGCAGAAGGTTCCATATGCTTTGGTGATTGGGAGCCTAATGTGTGCTCAAGTGTGTATTAGACCCAATTTGGTTTTAATTGTTTATATGTTGGGCAGATATTTCAATAACCCAATATGGATCATTAGGAAACAACAAAACGGGTTATGAGATATTTATAGAGAACTAAGCATTACATGCTCGCATACAGAAAATCAGATCATTTGGAGAGATCTTTAGGCATTTTGATTCTGATTTTGTTAGATGCCAATACAGTAAAGGATCCATTTTAGGTTACGTGTGTCTGTTGGCTGTAGAGCCATTTCATGGAGAAGTGCTGAGCAAACAATTGTAGCTACTTCTGCCATGACAACAGAATTCGTAACTTGTTTTGGAGCATCTAGTTAATGAATATGACTGTGAAATTTTGTCACTAGGCTGCGTATTGTAAGTATGGAAAGACCACTTAAGTTATGTTGTGACAATAACTCTGCAGTATTATATTCTAAAACAACAGGAGCTTCCTGGTTGTTAAATAAAGAGTTTGGAATGGACAAATACATATAGAGCATAAGGGAATGGATTTGATGATTTCAAATCCAATCATTAAGGGACTATCACCCAAGGTCTTTCATGGGCATGTAGCCCAAATGAGTGTTATGTTGTTTAAGGATACTTCTGTTCAGTGGGAGTAGTTTTGGTTATTGCTCTATATTGTGTTTTGAACATGTAGTTTAAAACTCATGTTATTCTCTGCAGAAATAAAGTATTATGTTTTGTCCATTATTTTTGGTTTGATCTCACTTTGGGAGGACCAGTTGGAAATAGGCATGTATGATCACATTGCATGAAACTTCCATGCTACGCTCCATATTTGATCTGTTGTTGATTATATTTGCATACGTGATTACTGATGGGTTTCATCGTGAAAAAATATGGTGACTGCCCATTTAGTCCTATGTCGATATGGTTGATGATAAGATTGTTCGGAAATACACTATGTGATAGCACTTTTGAGCGCTCATTCAGTTTGTACACATTTATTTGGTGTCATGTGTTGCACAAATGGGAGATTGTTAGAAATTTGGGCTTCCACATGACTAATTTAATGTGTATGGCTATCTTTCGGTTGCCCAATTAAAGTGATCCATTAAAGATTAAAGTTTGGGCTAAAGTGTATTTAATTGTTATGGAAATAAGTGTGGATACCATAAAGTGATTTTCTATTTGATGAGGGACCAAATAGAAAATAAAGGGGTTTATATTTAATATAAATATAAGCTAGGGTTATGGTCCCCAGACGTCAGAAGAACATTCGATATCTCTGTATTCTCTCGGCAGACTATTGCAAAGAATGTCTCTGATCGTTTGGAAGATCCATAGCCGCTGCAAAGCAATTCCACCGTTCAATTCGTTATGAATCAAGGTACGCTTCCGCTCTACAGTTTATGCTCCTTCTCCATCATTCTCGATTAATCATCACAGAGAACTTTATATAATTGTTCATTCAATTATTCCAACACCTCTATTTATAATAAAATGTAGGTGGTGTAAATGTTGCTAGACGGAATTTTACACTTCTTTAATAAAGTCCATTTTCCTTTAATTAACTGATTCTACCCTTTGGCATGTCAAGATAAGGGGCTCATTAATTTTTTTTGACAAAACTTAGCACTTTATTCTCTCCTCAATTTGATTCTCGAAGTTCGTTTTTGTTTCATATAACTAATTAAACACCATGTTCTTAAATTATGAAGAAGAAACTCATTTATATTATTTTCTCTTATTTCACACGTTCTCCACTTTAATTATTACACTTATTATTTATTAGTATTATTTTTTCAAAACATGCGGCAAAAAGAAATGTTTCATTTTAAATGAGAAGTACTATTATAATGAACAAGACAACTTTTAAAACATATTTTTCTATCCATGGATATGTAGAACCAATTACTATGAATTTGTAGTATTTTTATAAAATGAATTTTATAGATTAAGTTTATTATATACTACTATAGAATATATAAAATAGTAGTACTACGTATAAAGTAAAAAATCTGTTTTTTAACGCCCATGGAGCTTCAGCACATGTAGGTCCATCCCTGGTTGTAGTAGTGCCAATATTTCATTTTTATTTTCAAACATTAATTAATGACGTATAGAGTCTCTTGCACAATGCATATATGGTGATAAAATTTCTAAAGTTCTTTTTATACTTTATTTTACTGTTATTTTTTTTTTTTGCTTTTCATTCATATTCATTGAAAATCAGATTGCTTTTGTCAAATTTGGTTCAAACGGTTTTTCCATTCTCATAATGCAAAAGGTGATCAAATTTCTATAGTTTTTTTTAACCTATATTTACTTTTTTTGCATTTCATTCAAATTTATTGAGAATTGGATCACTTATCAAATTTGATGTAGTTATACAATGCTGGGTATGCGATAAGGGCATGTTTTTTCAAAATTTATATGAAGTGCGAGTTCTATTGTCACAATGTTATCATTTATTATACTTTAAAGTAATACTTATTAATAAAAGAATCTTAAGTAAAATTGTTATGTAAATAAGTGTAGACAATAGAATTGAGGTCGGGTGTCAACCTATGGAGATCTCATAGTGCAGCAACTCCACGGCTCCACCCTAATTTTACAGGATTTATGTTGTTAGTCCGCCATCTATCGTCTAATATAATTCGACGAGTTTTGTTTCATAAATCCACCGGACATAAAAAAAAACATCCCATGCATACAAGACAATTCTAGCTAGTGTTCAAATTCTCATGTACTATTGCCAAAAGTAAATAAATACGACTAACTTTGCTATAGGCCACAGTAGGTTGATAATTGATTTATGTCACAATGTAAACGACAAATAGTGCAGGTGAAGAAGAAATGAAGAGTGTAAATGTGTTGATGTGTTGAGCTTGTGGTCTCACTTTTGTAACGTCGAATCTTCTCTATCAATCATTCAATTTTTTTTAATTTTTTTTTACTGCGGTTAGTAATTGAATGGGTTGATATTTAATTTGTATTCTATTTTATTTAGAGATAATAATCATCTACGAAATTTAGTAAAACATTTGTGCCTGTCCCACTAGTTTGAAAATATATTATTAAATCATAAATTTTTTGTTTTTCTCTTAATTGTTTTGGCTATATGCAAAACGTCATCTTCTATAAAGTTCAAAATGAGGTTATTTAATTAAATAAAAGAACACATTATGAAGTTATTATGAGCATCATTCTATGTTATTAGTTTGTACTCTGATGAGATAATTGAAAAAAAAAACCCATAACTTAATAGCCTAATTTCGAACCTTGTATCATTATTTTGACTAAACTTAGTGATTTGAATAACTATTTTCTTTTATTTATAACAATTCTATTTATTTTTAGTTCATGCAAAATCTTACTACTATTGTGCAAGTGAAAATGGTAGATCATCCATCCACGTGTACGCCATGAAAGGTGTTACACAATACAAGTAGATGATTTTCTTGCTTATTCATTGAGAAGATTAATGTCAATAAACAGAATTATAGTATTAAAATTACAGAAGCTAAGGGAACTAGAAGGATAAACATACACGGTAGTTTTATCACCAAAACTAAACAAAAAACAGACACAAACCAGAAACAGACACAAACCACGGAACTTTCTATGTGCGACTAGTTTAATTAATTTTGGGAATACTAGAATCTTGATGATCATGCTCAGATACTGGATTTTATACCACATTTTACTCAGAGTCATTGGACCTCCCAACTAACCTTTTCTCAGGGGATGGAAATAAACTAAGCATACAGCATTAACCAACTTTCCAATTCTGCAGATCAATTTACAGAGCAGTCATCCTTTGACGTAATACCTGTGATCAGCATCATATCCATCTCTTTGGGGGTCTAATAATGCGATCAGATGTGCGATTTTCATACTTCTTGTTAAGTAGCGCCAGAACACATTCCAAACATATATCAGAATTTTCTACAGAAACCACAGGAAGACGCATACAGAAAGTGCTACTAATCTGTTGGCCAGAACACATTCCAAACATATATCAGAAATTTTCTACAAAAAGCACAGGAAAGCATCATATCCATCTCTTTGGGGTCTAATAATGCGATCAGATGTGTAATTTTCATACTTCTAGTTAAGTGCTACTAATCTGTTGGCCAGAACACATTCCAAACATATATCAGAATTTTTTGAGTGTGCCCTTATGAATGGGGTGTCTCATTTGCACAGAACCTACCCAAAAAAATTTGCATTGGGTTTTAAGTTCACAAAATTTTCCTACATACAGTGACGCCACATTCACGCTTCTTTTAATCTCAAACAAGGCACGATGTTCATCGACTGGAGCTCCTGAGCCACATACAAAAACCCATGGTATTTATTATTTATATGTGTTCAAAGCTTATTCATAATGAAAATTTACACAAAAAAAAAACAACCATTATTACCTGGATCAGAAGCTTGCAAGCATATGGAATTGTTATGGTGGACATATTCTTCCCATTCTTGCACATTGAACACATCCCTGTTTTAAGCTTCTCGCTGTAATACCCTATTAGCCCACACTTCTGGCATACCTGCATCACGATTTGGTAACGTCAGTTCGGAATGCACCGGTTGTAGACAAAACGGTGTTAACGAAATTGAAATAGAAGATATTACAGAATACCTGAATTTCATAAGGATCACTTGAGAGCATCAAGCGCTCTTGGATTAACATACTTGCTCCAAACGCAATCAAGCAATCCCGGTCCATTTCACCCACTCTCAGACCTCCATTTCTACTCTTGCCTTGTGTGGGTTGTCTAGTAAGTATAGTACGTGGCCCGTTACCTCGAGCATGCATTTTATCAATGACCTTTCAAAGTTTTAAAGTTATAGTTAGCATATTACACAGAATGTCATAAACAAACCTTCAATCTAGTTAAACAATACACTTAGGAAGTGTTTGGTTTATAAATGATAAGATGTGATTAAATCAAAACACAAGGCCAAAAATAACTTTACAATTATAAAGTAAACAAGTCCAAATATATAAAGGAATGTAAGAGTCACGTTTAGTATTAAAAAACTATTTACATGATTAAATAACAATTAAATAATCTTTTTCTATATGCACAGTCGAGAAAATAATCATACCATGTGTTTCAACTTTTGGTAGTAGATGGGACCCATGAAAATATACGCCTGCAGTGGCTCACCAGTGATGCCTGCAAAAGAAATACTATAAGACAAACATTTACCTAAGCACCTCAAGATTCAAGAACACAATACATGGATGTTCTTTCACTTAAGTAAAAATGTACAATAGAAATACCTGAGTAGAGAAAGTCCTTCCCATCGTAGCTGAAACCGTGCTTCACAAGGGTTTCACTGATAAAAATGTTAGTGAAACAGGAGAAAAATGAATGAAATGCAGACATCTGAAGATAAGAAAAAATGGAGTTCTTAAAGGTAAGCAGCATTTTGTACCCTATAGCCTCAACATTATCTGCGTGACCACTGCGCTCCCCAAATGCACTGCCATAATGAAACTTTGTACAACAACTGCCAGCCTTGCTACCAAGAAGTTCTATCATCGTCCCGACAGTCATATGTCTGATAGTACACAGCATAATAATGTAGATTAATGCATTATTAGAGATTCTAATTTTCTATCACAAGCTATCAAAAAGAAGATGATCACAATATACAGTGTAGGCTTTAGCATCCTCTAGATATTTGCACATTTTACTGCTCTAACATGGACCATTATCACTTTTGAGATAACTGACAATTTTGCAACATCGCCTCAGATTACCAGATTAAGTCATCTATACACACATAGATGCAGATATATATACAAATCTGTGCGTGTAATCAAACTATATTTTTCATGAACACACTTCACTAGACGCACAAAGTTACACTCATAGTGAAACTGCAGTCGGAAAAAGAAAATATTTTATCCAACTAGAAGATGCATCGACAGTATATTTGAACCTGAACTCCGGTGCTTATTTCTTATGCACGATTTAACGTGTTTATGCATGTGTAAGTCATATTTTTGTGCCAAGCTCAATTCTCACAAATATTTTTCAATCTCGCCGGATCCTTTCCGTATATATACACATACATATTATATATGTGTCACTTTAGCAATTCATGAACTTTGTATACCAAAATATTGATTTAATAGTAACAATATCCATACCCTACCAGAATTTTCCATTCCAATGGTAACCCTCCACAGCACATAGGCTTATTTTATAAACATCTTAGCTTTTATTTGAGGATTGGGGTTGTTATACAGCAAGCTTTACTTCAGCAGTCAACACACTCAAGTACAAGATTTAATAGCTCAAGCAGATAGTAATTTCTTACCCTGGAAAACCATGAGGATTTATGATTAAATCCGGACATACTCCACATTCAGAAAAAGGCAAATCTTCCTGCTGAAAAATGGCGCCACAAACTCCTTTTTGCCCATGACGGCTACTAAACATGTCACCAACCTATGTAAAAGTTTTTTATTTAATGATGATGCTTGAAAGCACTTGTGATCTAAAAAATCATCAGTCCAAAAGATTTTACTACCTCTGGTCTACGAGTAGAACGAATCATATATTTGATACATAAGTTGCCATCCTCGTCAGTGCAGAGTGCCACTCTATCCACGACAGCTGTATCTCCTTCAATACCTTTGTATGTTTGCTTACTCCACTTATAATGTCTGAAATTACCAATATGCAAAATAAGTTTGCATGATTCTACCGAAGAAATCAGGCCATATTGACTGAGAGTTAAGAAGAACCTATTCAGCTTGGATAGACTCTTTGGGTTTATGGGGGACTGCTTGTTGATATAGATATCACCGTCACGAATTATTTCTCCAGGAGATACTAGTCCATCATCATCCAAAATCTGTGCAAGAAGAATATTCAGATGCAGGGTTATGGTTTCTGATTGTCTAAAAGTCTCAAGAAAATGTTATATGAAGTGAAGTCAGAAAAATATTATGAACTGGTACTGAATCTGAGTGATTAAGATAAAGTCCCTAAAGCTCTCAAACCACAGAACATTCTATGTGCGACTAGTTTAATTAATTTTGGGAATACTAGAATCTTGATGATCATGCTCAGATACTGGATTTTATACCACATTTTACTCAGAGTCATGGACCTCCCAACTAACCTTTTCTCAGGGGATGGATGGCATGCTTGGTAGGGGTGATTAACTCATCTAGGGATGGAATTTTATGAACAAAAACATTTTTGTTCATAAAATTCCATCCCTAGATGAGTTATCACCCCTACCAAGCATGCCAACTTTCCAATTCTGCAGATCAATTTACAGAGCAGTCATCCTTTGACGTAATACCTGTGTTTGTTTAGCATCAGATCCATCTCTTCGGGGTCTAACAAGGCGATCAGGATTGTAATGCCTAGGGTCCTTTTTAAGTGCTACTAATCTGTTGGCCAGAACACATTCCAAACATATATCAGAATTTTCTACAGAAAGACACCTTAAACTGATAGTTAAAAATTAAGTATGGATATAGGCATGTACTTTTTCATTACAATGCATCGACCAAAACCGCGATCCAATGATGACTTATTCATTACAATTGCATCCCCTGTGTTATATCCACTATAGCTCATAACTGCAACAATTGCATTCTGTCCAGCACCTAATTTATCATAGGAGACCTGAGAAGAATTCATTAGTTGTGTGCTCACTACTTCCATATTACAAAAGGCAAATCAGATCCACTAACCATCTTAATTGTTCGTGTAGTTAGTAATGGTCGTTGTGGATAAACTAAGAGGTGCATTAAATTGTCAAACCTACACAGCTGCAAAGATAAGCAATTTCGCATAAGGTGTTGGGCAAGCATGTTAGTGTTTCGTTTCAGCAGACAGAATAAATTAGTTGCTTTAAACAAAACATCTCAACTTATGAGTTATATTGTTCCGAACTAGATGTCAACGGGAAGCACAGCAATAAGAATCCATGTATAAACAATGAGAAGAGGTGAGATTCATATTTGGTATTAGCAATCAAAACAGTCGACCTACGGGATGATATTTTGCTAGAGCCGGTGGAATAATCTAAGATGCCTAATCAAGGGTGTCTGAATCACTCCACGGCACCAGAAGACAGAAGTAATAGCGGGTGTTGTTTAAAATATAACAAAAGTTCAACGTGTGGTAGTCTTCTCTAGTCCATAGATCACAGGGACCAATATAAGCCATCTACAAGGAGTTTGAAGACCATGTTGTTACACAAGCAAAAATTGTAATCTACTCATTTCTTTCATTTTCCGAACAAATGCATGTAAACCAAACAACATCCATCAAGAATCTGGCCATTATGTGACAAAGTAACAAAGAAGAGAAAGCCATGTAAGTATGTAACAACACGGTCTTCATGTTAAGTAGCTTACCTGATTATATGCAATACTATACAGCTTAACTAACAAGACGAGTCATGTTAAAGTTCCAAAAATAGTAACTCCATACAACTTAACTAACAAGACGAGTCATGTTAAGTAGCTTACCTGATTATATGCAATATTGCCCATAGCTTGCTTCCCAATAGAACACTTCAAAATTTAGCAATGCGCATAATTAATTAGATAGTAAACTTGGAAAGAAAGAAAGAAAGAAAGAAAGAAAGAAAGAAAGAAAAGTACCTGATACATAATTCTTGATGAGTGGTTATGATGAGGATAAGGTATCAATCCAGCAACCACGCCGAACATGGTAAAAGATTCTATTTCAATATGGGTTGTTTCTTCTTTAGCAACCTCTTCATGTGAGGCGATCTAACAACGGTGTATAGGTAAGAACGCTACGATGGGGAATCTAAAAGCTGAACAAATCTAATAAATAGAGACAGGTGCGCACCAAAGCATCGTTCTCCTCATTTACATCAAGGTATTCAATCAAGCCTTCTTTCAGGAAACTCTGAAAGTTGCGGACTCCACGCTTCATCCAAACAAAATTTTCAGCACAGTGATCGAAATCATATAAGTAATATAAAGAGCATCAGAACAGTGATCAAAATCATATAAGTAATATAAAGAGCATCCATTAGTGTTACCTCCAGCTCTTCCATATGGTGCTCCTTAATTCTTGATACACCTTTGTCGGCAATTACAAAAGGACGACAAGCACGACCACCATCGGAAGCAAGGTAAACACAGCACTGCAAAAGCATATATTCTATTGATCACAAGGCAGTAACTGTTAAAATTTAGAGCGGTAAAACTTTTTAAGAATGATAAATATTTCATATGTGATCAACACATAAGAAATCCTCTCTGGCACATTTTGGGAGCACAATGTAACCCTACAGAATATTTTTTACTTAGAAGTATTAATCTGCTCCAAATTAAGAAAAGACTGAAACACACGGTAATACTGTTTTTGAGGTTTAAGCTCAATGTTAAAATACAATTGACAGCTAGATCAACGTCAGGATGCTGAATTCTCATGTATATCGATTTGGATTCGAAAGGATGACGACTAACCTGCTTTTCGTTAACGAAAATGCTTACAAACTCGGAAATTCTCCCATCCCTTCGCATGTTTCTCACTGAACAGGCGAATTCCTGATAAAGACAAGTGAATAATAAAAATTAACACCAAAAGGGAAGAAAAAATAGTGACAATATGTCCAGTTGAACATAGCATAAAAGGACATTTTGCTTGTAGAGTCATACCTGTGGATCCCTGTGCTTGCCAATAATAACACCATCCAATATAACAAAATATGGATATGAAGTCTTAATTTCTTCAGCAGAGAAGGATATCAAGCCAACTTCCATCCCAAGATTTTTGCACTATCACACGAGAATGCATGTGTTATTAAGCCAAATCTCATTGTCATCCAACAATAGTAGTACGGAAGCAAAGTTGACATATTGGAATGAGCTTAGTTGCCAATTTGAAGGGGGGAACAGAAGCACGTAAAGAAGACGTGCATTTTGACTTAACAAACAAATTAGCGTGTGCCTCTAACTTATAAAATCCTTCAATCTCTTCAACCTAAAAATTAGATCATAATAATGCTTTTCTCCTTCTATTTCTGATTATTATGTTCTAATTACAGACTTAGAGCAAGAGTCTTTCTCCACTCCCCACAAAGAGAGGATAAAAGAGAAAAATGGAAACAAAACTTTTCAGTTTGTATTGACATATTCTGCATGCATTATAGTAACTACCTACAAGTAACAAATTTCAAATCAATAGATATGCTTGATAGAAATGTCTGAGACATCTTTGTAAAGTAAAGCCCAAATTAGAATTTTGATCACGGGGCATTTACAAGCTACATAGCCTACATTACAGTAGTTTTCAGAATCAAAATTCTCTCCCCAACCAATGAAAAATCAAAATGCAAGGCACTTTGTAAGTCAGGGATTGTAGATACCCCTAGTTCCAATAAATTATTTCACATCCAAGGTGCTAAAGGATAATTTATCTGTGATTGTTTAGGTGGGGCCTGAATATGATGTGATCTTTGGCAACAACAAACTCAAAAGCTGAATCACAGATCAAGTTAGAGCTGAGTACCTGAACCATGAGAGGGCCTGTATCTTCTTCACCAACCGTAACATGCGCCATCAGTGCCAGATTCTTCACCAATCCACAAGATTCACCTACTGGAGTATCACAAGGGCAAAACATCCCCCACTGCAGATGAAGTCTTTCAGTGACTCAAACAAGATACTAAATGAATAAAATACAGAATGACTCTGAGAGTTATCAGTTCACCTGGCTGGGGTGTAAAGCTCTAGGGTCAGTGACGTGTATAGATTTTTCAAATACTGGAGCGATCCTTGTCATGTGCCCCATAGTTGCTATGTATGAGAGTCTAGATAAAACCTGTAAAAGTAACCAAAAGAGACAGCATAAGCGATATTAACTACAATCATCAAGACGAACATGGATAAACATCCAATGTCATGCACACCTGTGACACGCCTTTCAAGTTCATCCCGGACTTGAGTTTCCAATTTCCAGTAGAAAGAGCTGTTTCTAGACCAATAGTTATGTTGTGAGCATGTACATGCTGGAAGCACGCAATAATGGTTAGAAATTGGAAGTTAAGTTTTAAACATTTATCAAGACCTTACTACAATGTAATGATATCTTAGCTATAGCCATTAGGACAAACCTGGGTAATGTCAAATGGAGGAGATGTCTTAGTTTTTTTGTTTAAGTGGACTCCAATTGCTTTATGGGCCCTTTCATTCATTGACTGGAATAAGTCCTAGAATACAAATCAAAGAAAGAGAGTTTACCAGATTTATCATATAAGTGGAATATTTTAAAGATAAGAACACTTGCATACCTCAAAAAGTGATGATAGCAATGGGCCAGATAGCGCCAGTCTTTTATTGCCCACATAATCCTGGAATGAACAAATGACAATACTAAAAAATGGCACAAAGAGGCTCTTCTGAAATATACAATGGAACAATAATAAAGGTTAAATTCCTCAAATATTATCTCTGCTCCAACAAAACAAAGAATAACAGAATAGCAAGATGGTCAGAGTCCAGTCACTAACAATGTGTGATACAAACAGTGAAACAGCTACACAAGAAATAGAAATATCTTGATTGCTCCTCTGGGTTAGTTGGTTCTTTCTAAAGATAATCACAGAAAATAGCTCATGAAGTATCTAAGAAAATGTCCAAAGGAGTGCACGAGAAAGGTTGTAATCATAATATGAGCCTAAATATGCACTGATGTCTCTCAATCATAAAATGTTTGAGCAAAGACTGAATATCCAATTCAGTAATCAGAATTTAAGTTAAAATACGATGACTGAATAATTTGTTATCCCCCCACACTAGTAGAACAGAAAATAGACACATCAAGTAATAGGGATGGATAGAGCACCTTATCATCCAATGTATCTTCGTCTAATATTACTTTAAACATGCGTCTCAGCATTAGAGCAACATGTATGCATTTTGGGCGTAAATCGTTTTTATGCTCCTGTGAGAAGGGGTATTTTAGGTTGGAGAGGTATAGAAGCGGGATGGGTCTACATTGGTACATTCAATAAAAGATTCAAATGAACGTACCAGAGGAACCTTGGCAAGAAATTTTTCTTGGAGAATCTTTTCAAGTGTATTAAATCGAGGATTCTTAACCTACAACAGGAAACAATAACATTAGTGCTAAATATCTAGATAATAATATACGATTGAGTATTTGAAGGATAAGATGGCCAAACAAGTTCAAAAATAATTAATTATCAAGGCAAATGATAACTATTCATCCTATCTTTCAAAGTAAACAGCCCCTTAGCAAAGTAGTTATCAGTTACATTACACTCATTCATATCAAATACAAGTGAGCTTTAACAATGCCCTAGGATTTAAAATGTCGCATCTTCATGTGCAAAACATGATTATGAATGCATAATGCACATACATGATACATGCACATGTGGCACCCTGTTTCTGTTTTTACAACATCTGCCACCATTATATTCAATACTCCATTATAAACATCTATCTACAACTCTAGACTGAGCCACCAGCTAGATGAACAACTAAGATTAGAGCAATTAAGGTGTGTCAAGGCAATTCACATATTGATATTCATCCCGTTATGTTTCAATCGTTAGTAACTACCCAAAGTATCTCCAAAATATCTCGAAAAAGAAAAGAAAAGGCTCATCAAAAGAATAAAAAGTCATTGCAACAGAATAGCTTATAGCATAGCTTCTTCAAGAGCTTTATGTTGCAAACATGATTCAAATGAAATGATCGATATACACATTCGCAGTTTCGTGATCTAATTTATGCATATAAATGCTTGATTATTTTTATAAAGCAATTGCCTATCAGTTCAGATTTTCTCTTCTCAGTAATTTGGAAAAAGAAAAGAAACAAGTGAACACTTCAGCGATCAAAACCTTTCGGCGAAGAAAGTTCACGGCCTGAGTTCGTGTATGTACACCTTCCTTCTCACTCTCCTGGAATCAATGCATGATATACTTATGTAAGTACATATTCAGAATGTGGACAGTACAAACAACATTACTGAGCATTGAAGCTTAGCAGTTAAGGCTCTCATATATCCAATTTCTGTTGCATTAGAAACAATCCCAGGCTAAGTTTAAGTAAAGAAAGACCAGAATTATCAGAAGAGTACTTCAGTCTATACCAAAATAGAAGGCTCTAGCAATATTTTGTATTTTTTGTGGCTCCCAATCATCCGGACAAACTCCTCATTATCTTCCATACCCATAGCTTTCAGGACTATGATAATGGGAACCTACAAATATGACAAGGATATAGGAAGTGCAACACTCAATACAATTTCCGGTTTGTAAATGCAACATTCAAAGAGTAAGGTCAACCTTGGTTGTAAACTCATTCAGGTAAAGATATATCATCTCTTTCTCAAGCCTTATGATATTAGTGGTTCCGGTTTGGAAAAGGCTTGTAACAGATGCTTGCATACTGAAATGAAAAGGAGCTAGGAATTCAGTCGGAGAACACAACAATCACAAGATGGAAATGAAAGTTATTACAAAGCTCAGTTGTTCTATTTTTTCTTATCTTTTGAATATCCTTAATCAAGCCACCAGGATATGTTGACACAATATTTTTCAGAACATCCAACAATAAAGTTGCCACAATAGTAACAAATTACTACTTCAAAATATGTGATTATAATCAGTCAATGCTATTAACAAGCACTGAGGGCAGTCCACAGTCAAGATCTATTTCCCATTGCAACTTGTCTGCTATCATCTGAAGTATATGATAGATAGGATGGAACAGATGGATATCAAGTTTTATTCCATATATAATTCAATGAAATGTCCTTTCGTGTAGGACAATGTTATCACTCTCGTATGGCAGCTTATGGCATTTCGCCTAAAAACTGCAACAGGGAAATAGCGTATTCATATGGAGGGATATGGAAGTCAATAATCAAATAATAAAATAACACTTATACATTTATATATAATTCAAAAGTTAGAAAATAATAAAGTATAACATCTAATCTAAAATTCTTAAAACAAAGCATAAATGCAACTCATGGCTACATGTTTCTTGCATAACGCCCCATTTGTAAATCCAGTACACACCACGTACGATTGAGCATGTTGAACCTCAGAACAAGATCCCATTCTCCAATCAAGCATAAGTACACCATGTACGACAGATGGAATTGAGCACGTTGAACCTCGCAACAAGATCCCATTCTCCAATATACAGAGACTATTCTAGCTATTAATCTTAGGAAATCTGAAACATTATGTTTATTGCTTCAAACTACAGTATGCATTTATAAACTGCTAGTGCTGTTAAGGAAAATAAACATAAAACATTTCAAAACCGCCTATCAAATATAAAAAACATCTCGCCTTCCTTTTTGATAAGTTTCAACGACTATATTGTTCTCCGCGGGTAGTTCATGCATCAAAATAACCTGGGAGAATAGATGGAAAATAAACACAGTTAAAAAATTGATGATCTTAGAAAAATACGATCAATCCAATAAGCAAATTGCAATGCCTCAAACTAAACCTCTTAAAACTAAATATCCTTAGCCACGGTGATGGACAAAACCCATGGATTACTGTCATTACAAGTACACTTGTCATCAAGAGAGAAAAAGGTCATGATGTGACAAATATCACCTTTTCTGCTCCTTTAACTATAAAATATCCTCCAGGATCAAGTGGGCATTCACCTGAGAAACAGATGCACTCATTAAAATGAGGAAATGCAAAGGAAATGCAAAGATGAAAAGATAATAGTTCCAGCTCTCAGATATAATATGAAGTATGAAATAAATAAATATCAAATAGCAAAGCCTTAGGATATTATACCATATCTGACAAGTTCTTCTTCACCCTTCCCATTCAATACGCAACAGCAACTCTTTAGCATGATAGGCAATCTCCCAATTAAGAATTGGTTCTGGAAAATTTAGCATAAATAGTTAGTGTGCATATACCGTTGATCCTAAAAATAACATTCCACATCCATAAAGCATGAATTCACCATCTTTTGGATTGATTGATTGCCTCCATTCTTATACTCTATCTTCGCATATATTGAAGCAGAATAGCTGCCAAATTAAATAAAAATGCATAAGCTGAGAATTGTGGTGTGTGCTAAAGTCAATTGGCAGTTAATTTTTTGAAAAAACATATCAAAGGAATGTCTCAAGCTAGCTCCCTAGATTATTAAAAGGTGCAGGGAAGATGAAATGAAAGAGGATAGAGCAGAAGAGAACCCTGGTTGCTAAATTCAAGTTGCATAATAGCAGTTAATAGCGAACATGATTGTGTCGCGGCAACCATAAGGTAGCTTTGGGGTGTAATAGTTGAGTAATAGAGGTTGCCACGAATAAATTATTGCATAAAAATACTCCTATTTCATATTTTCTGCATAAACTTTTAAAGATGAGCTACAAGCTGAATGCCAAAAGGATAGCGTGATATCTAGATCTTTATGTCTAATAAAAAAACCTATCACTAATAATTTATAAACATGCCCTCTGATAATTTCCCAAAAGGTTTATACTGGGACACACCTATTCGATTATGTTGCAAGATAAAAAGTAGAAGCAACTTTGAGAAGATGCATAGGGGACTCACCTATGGTCGGAAAGACGACACCTCTGGGGGTCTAGCAGATCTGTGACACCATTCCGCATGATTAATGGTTCACTAATGAAAACATCATTGTATCTGCAGCAAAGAAAATAGATTGTAAAATATGTAAAGAACAAACTATAGTAAATCTGGCACAAATAATTTTTTCACCTCAAGTAAACCTCTGGGAACTTATCATGCTTGATGATCTTCTCTTTAACAATCGACTTTATTTTAGTCCGTACAAAATGATTGAAGGAGTCCAAATGTACTTGGACAAGGCCTCTATTCTACATATAGACATCAGCAGCCAAAACACAAAAAAATCAGTGAAGAAAAAATTAGTGAGAAAAAACTCAACAAAGAACATAAACAATGATGAAAAAGGATCATACCTTCAAATACTCAGAGACTAAATCAGGCTTATCCACAGCCATCCTGTACTATCAAACTGCTATTTACAATTCACTTTTTTAAAAACTCCAATAATAAAATTAAATACCTGTGTTAAATAATCTAATCTAACATATACTTAAAAGCTGGGTTTATTGGGGGGATCAATACTATACTTAAAAACTGTGTTTTTAAGGGTCTTTATCACAGTTTTCAAATTTAACTTTTGGAGGGAATTGTGCAAACGCAATCAGCCAACCACTCTTTACATTGCTCTCATTTTTATTTATTTATTTATTGACCATTAGTTAAAATGACAGCATTAACTTTATACATAAAACCAGGAGTAAATAGAGTCCATCTATGTTGTAAAGCTGATTAAACATGAAATCAAACATATAAACATCACATCATAACAAGACTTTCCAAAAAAAAACTGTAGGATTTACCCAACCCAATAAAAACTGACGGTTTTTCCAGCGAAAAAAAAATGCAGGATTTCACCCTAATAAGGGAGAGTCTTGGAGCTAAAACATTGGGGGACTCAGTTCAATCATAGAACCAAAAATTTAAAATTCAAATTATAAGAGACAATATAGATAGAAGTTACCCATTATTCTTAATGTAACTCATTAATATCTCACTATTTATCTTAATAAATAGACCATTATATATTTTGCAGATAGTTAAGGTGAAATCTATTAGATATACTTTTTCACTATTTTTTTCTTTCAATTTTCTTTCTCTCAAATTTACTGTTTTCCAGTTCTAGTTTGTTGTATTTTTTTAATATTGTATGCACCTAACTATTACATATAGTGCTGCATATAAAAATACATCAATATTAGATGAACTACTCACACAATATCTTCCCTCTTTAAGTCTTTATGCAGATATCTGTAACAGACCACTGCACACAAAAAAAAGGAGGATATAAGTTGAGAAATTAATACAAGGAAGGAGAATTATAGCAAACAGCGAAAGAACAGGTTAATTGTATAAATGACTCCAATATTTTATAATGATATTACCCTGTAAATTTTAACTATATATCCTTCATTACAAACTAACAGAGTAATCTCTTTTTTCATCATCTTAAACTCTGATATCAACAGTATACCTGGTGAATAATGTGCATTTTAAATAATTTAATATTTTTTTATTTTAGAAAATGCAGCTACGTTTTTAATACCAGTGGTTAATATCAATATAATGATACTGATATTTATAACTTTTAAATCAGAGCAACAAATTAAATACAATCTGTTATTTGCTAACATTGTTCATATAAACAGTTTTTTTATTTTTTCTAATAACGATGATAGTGTTACCAGAAAAGATGACACACCCCCGATCTTGTTTGAGAAGCTACACCGACAGCTTTTATCGACAAATCAAATCTGCATTCAGCAAAGGGAGGAAAAGAAGTTGAGATTTGATGATAAAATAAGCCATTGAAATTTAACAACTAAGAAGTTCTCAGAAATCAAATCTTTGAGGGCAAATACCGTTGATATTGTAAACACTTTGAAAAAACATTCATGAACAATAACAGATACATGAAATAAGTGTCTACAAAAGAATTAAAATATTTTATAGACAAAAAGCAAAATGAGAATAATTATATAAATCAACTAAATAAAATCTATACGAAAAGCTATTGCACATTTCAATTAATATAAATATTTTGGTTCGATTAAATAAAGGAATTACGGTTAGATCAATCGTCATCCCAAATAATTTAAAACGATCTGGAGAAAAAAAATACTCAACTGATCTTCGTATAAGAAAAATTCCAACAATCAATGCATTAGAGATATTGATGTTTTTAGTAGGCATTTTCTCTCCAAAATACAACAAATACCTCCAAATCGATGCATGAATAAACGAAAAACGAACATAAGAATGAAATACAAAAATATGAAACATGAAGGGATAGCCTATAAGGAACAATGGACAAGATTGTACAGAAACGAAGGCGAGCGGCAGAGGCCAGAGAGAGTTGGGAGACGGAGAGACGGAGAAAGCGAGTTGGGAGACGCGGGAGAAATTTAGGGAGCGTTCGATTTGACTGGATAAATGAAGTCCCTCTCTATATAAGGTCCATTTTAGGGTTGAGAGATACAAGCCCTAATCTTAATATGGGCCTGATTAAAAGAAATATGCGAAATTGAATGTTTCTCTGCTAAAATAACGAATCATCTATACATCTACACATCTACACAATATATAAAAGCAGAGTTTTGGGATATTAAAAGCAGAGTTTTGGGATATTTAGAGAAATAAGAAGAGTTTCGAGGGTATTTAGGAAAATGTTTTTTAAAAATAAATACTACTATTATTTAATTAAATATATACATAAATATTGAAGACAACGTGTTTAAGTTTAGAGTCAATTATTTAGTTTCATAAATAATGGATAAGAGTTAGTTATTTAATTTCCAGAGTTAGTGGATTAGTGGTAAAACTAGTGGCAATGTGGCATGTTTCTCACGTATGATTAAATGGAGCTAGCAAATGAATTGCAAATTCAGATAACAAACCAACTTCCACCACTCACGTTGAGAAATAAGAGAAGGGTTAGAGAAAGATCTGAAATTTTTCTACATAATTGGGAGAAATCGGGGTGCCAACAAAGGGTGCAGTAAGAATCGGTGAAGAATCAGAGGATTTATTAAAGATAAGCATAAAAGCAAGGCCTTGCAAGTCTTTAAGGTGTAAGTGACGTATGTTTTGAAATGTTGAGTTTAATTATGTGATTTTTTTTCCCCTTTTCTTCATGTACTATTGTGAAGTGTTGAATGTATAATTTTTTCATGTACATGGTATGGATGGTAGCTCTTATTCATTTGTCTTTCATGGACATGGTATGGATGGTAGCAGCTAGGAAGTAGGCGATGCGGGTAAACTATTAGGGTATGAAACCAGTTTTTTTTTTTTCCTGACTAAATGCATGTGTATTGATATCAGTTGTATATTCCATGCTATTTTGTTGTATTTTTGTTGATGGTTTTGATCGATTTGGCTATCTTCTAATATATATTTATACATTATTTTTATTGACATGTGTTTGTGATTGATTTTTGTAATATAGATTTAAAAGTGATTAAAATAATATGTGATTTGTGTGCAATTTTTAGTTTATAAACTTATTTTGTTATATGAGTTTTTATTGATACAATAAATTGCTATTGTATAAATTTGTGGTTTTAAAACTTGAAATAATAATATTATTTCTCATTCGTGTATGTGTTATTTTTTTTCCTTTGTTTGATTTTATATTTTTTAATAGTTGTTTTTTATTTGATTATATATGATTTTAGATTTCATGCCATGATATTTTTATGAATTTATAAAATCATTTTACAGTATAAAATAAGTTTAAATAAAAGAAAACGGGTCGTGCATCGCACGTGGGTGATACTAGTATATATAAAAGGCGAGTTTTGTTTTTTTTTTTGAATTATATGCTATGTTCTTATTCTGAGATATTTATAAGTTATGGACCAATTTGAATATTTTAAATAACTCTCATGAATATTTATTTAGATATTTTAATTAATATTTGACTAATTCTTAAAACACTACAATGATTCATTGGTGGTTACAGATATTTAAATAAAATAATGAGCATTTAACAAATTTTGTAACCTGATCTTTAATTTATGATGTTTTAATTCCATGATCTCTCATGTACTAATTGTTTACCTATAAAAGGCATAGAGTTGTGGATAAAATACACACTAACAAATATTTTTCATTGCTCGATTTTGGAGCGCTCTCAACATTTTATTGCACATTTTAGGAACATTGTATTGCTCGATTTTGGAGCGCTCTCAACATTTTATTGCACATTTTAGGAACATTGTATTGCTCGATTTTGGAGCCCCATCAAGTTTATAAGTGTCTAGCAGGTTTGAGATGTTATATACGGTAGGAGGAAGTCGTTTCATCCTTGGGGAAAATACGTCAATCCGAGAGCACTAAACGTGATGTAATTTATCTATTTTATTGCACATTTTAGGAACATTGTATTCCTCGATTTTGGAGCCCCATCAAGTTTATAAGTGTCTAGCAGGTTTGAGATGTTATATACGGTAGGAGGAAGTCGTTTCATCCTTGGGGAAAATACGTCAATCCGAGAGCACTAAACGTGATGTAATTTATCTTGTGGAAAGAGGGTTTTTCTTAACTGATTTTCATTGTAATTTTCATTTCATTTATTGTTGTTTTTTTTTCTTTGATTACAATAGTTAGAGTACCACGTATATATAGTTCCAAAAATTTATCCCAATATTTCTTATAGTTCTTAGAGAGTGAAGAATTGTAACATCCCTAACTTAAATATATCTTCATCTTTACACAATTTATTATTCTTACTAGAAAAATATGAAGGATTGTTTTAAACATATTTTTCAAAAATATCAACACTTAATATAATCTCTTTATCATTGTCCAAATTATTGTGTTTGTCTTAATTCCATTTTAAATATGTTTAATTTAATATCTTTAGGTATAAAATGAATTGGGGAGTATATATTTATTGAATTTTTATTATATAGTAGTTTATTTTTCTATTTTAAATCTTATATAATTATATTGTTTCTTATTTTATTTAATCGATTAACAATTTAAAATCGTATTAAAAAAATATTCCGTCGTGCATCGCACGTAGGTTAACACTAGTAACTTATAATATTCAAAATATCAAAATTATGACCACAAAAAATTCAGATGATAAACTACACGAAAATAACATTGCACTGATTGGTTTAGTTATTATTATTATTATTATTATTATTATTATTATTATTATTATTATTATTATTATTATTATTATTATTATTATTATTATTATTATTATTACATATATAAAGTGGGTGGTTTAGGAAAATTAACAAGAATGCCTTCGTAATTATATTTAATTTAAATTCATATAATATCTTTTTAATCACTATTAAATTAAGATGATACTATTAGTTATAAGAATATAAAAGACCAAAAGTCTCCAATGTATTAAATCAACGCATGAATTATTATTTTAGGCTCCAATGAACTTAAATATACAAGGCATTAAATAACATGGGAGGATAATATAAATTCACAACAAGAACAAAATCAAAATTACCCAAATCACTGGAAAAATCTAAAAGGTTAAAAGGTGAAAGCTTTAGAAATGTGAGCTTACTGTTATCCCATGATGCGGCTGTGCAGGTGGGCTAGCGCGACGGTTGAGGAAGGCGAGGCGGCGCGATGGTGGAGCAGCGAGAGAAAACGTGGGATCCGGAACGAGAGAGATGGAAGGACAGTTGAGAAGAAGAAAAAGAAGAGACATGAGAGAGAAAAGGATAGGAAAGAGAAATCCAGCGGGGCAGCACAGTGGAGTGGTGGAGGAGCGACCCGACAGGGCGTAAGTAGCAGCGGCGAGCGTGGCGAGGAAAGGCATTCCCGCCGATTGAGAGGGGGGGAGGGAGAGAGGGAGGCGGCCTGTATCATGTAGGGTTTGCAGGGAGTATTATCTTATATAGGAGTATATTACATATGTTTAATTTGATTAATATACGTAGTATATAATTTTAAAATAAATTTTAATAATTAAGTAATTATATTTATATATTAACTTTTAATTTTCCTTCTATTTATGTTAAAGTTGAAATTTGAGCATCTCCAACTATTACACTAAACTCAAACCTATTTTATACTATTATTTTGTTTTATTTAGTTATTTAATAGTTTATGTATTTAATAAAATTGTTTTATTTATTTCAGCCATAATATTATGTAATTTGGTATATTATGTACAATGAAGTATAAAGTATTAAGTTTAAAGTATTATGTACAATCCAAAATTTAATTTGTATTCGTTGTTGTTTCCTTGTGGGGAGTATGGTTACACTAAATTTATAGTGTGTCTATTGGCCTGGTGGTGGTGGCGATTTGGTGATCGTCGCCGGTTTTTCGGCGGGATGGAGTGTAGATATGGGTGCTAGGGTTTTCGTCTCCCAAACGGCGCGTCGGTGGGTTATGATTGAAAAGGCTTTTATATGCATGTATAATGTTATGGTTTATTTCCTAAGTGTAGTAATTTAATTAGTTAAAGTGTAATTAATTGAATTAATTTGGTACTAATTTAATGTCATATGTTTGGGCTGGTTTTGTGGGCCTTTTAATGCTGAACGGGTCAATTGTATAAATTCGTTTGGGCCACTGATTTTCTATGTTTGGGCATGTTAAATTTTGTTGGCCCTTATTGGTCTTTATAATGTCTATGTAATTACGTAGTTATGTGGTTATAAATATATTATTTGCATTAAATCCTTAATATTTTAGATGTATTGTACAATTTGGAATGTATGTATTTAGTATTTTTAGTTTTAAATGAGTAAATTTTATCTTTCGAAGAAAGTTTTGTTATACATGTATGTTGGTCCAATTTAATAAATCCGATTGGGCCACTTTTATTCTTTGTTTAGGTATTTGTTTTAATTTATATTGGGGTATTTTTTTAGTGTATTGATATTTATAAATGTTATGTAATTTTAATTAAGATTTTTTTGTTTAAGCTATGCCATTAATCACAGATTCATAGTTCCTCCACGTTAACAAACTTCAGGTAAAATTATGCGCTATTAAGATTATCTAGATATTAAACATTCGACCCAAACCAAACCAAAATTCCCAAATTTAGTAAAATATGAACGCAATCTAATTCGATTCCACTATCTCGACTATTCCCAAGGCTTAAACTTTGAATTTCCTCCCTCATGTCCTTTTATACACTATATTTAAGGATCGTTAATAGTAGCTGTATTTTCTTTAAGCAACAGTTTATGATTTATAATTATATAAATCATATACTAAATATAAAATGGTTCATTTGTAATCTTGATAATTTGTTTTATAAATCTTTATAATCTTTTGAATACAAAATATAAATAGTTTCTATTCTTTATTTTCAATAATTTTTATATATTTCCTGTATATTCCTTATTTTCATTTAATTTGTTTTAAATATATTTTCTTATTTTTGAAAATTACTTGGCCCGTGCATAGCACGGGTGGTAGAACTAGTTAGAGCTAAAACTTTTAATTTGCACCCTTCCAAACTGATTTGGCTCGGTGTAAATAAATGGATGCACCACTAAAATGGAGAGACAAGCGTAAGTAGATAAAGAAAAAAGATTAGTGGCGAATTATAAAGTGCGCAGCGGCAACTGGAAACAACCATGTTCGCCCATCACTCGACCGCCAGCATCATTCCGAAAATGATTAAGATCTATTTTTAATTAAGCAGTAAAATGTTTTGGAAAATGATCCTAATATATTGGGTTCTCTACTTTTTTTTGGCTTATAATTATATTGGGTTGTGCTTTATTTTAACTAGTATCACCCACGTGCGATGCACGACCCATTTTCTTTTATTTAAACTTACTTTATAATGTAAAATAAATTCATAAAAATATCATTGTACAAAATCTGAAATCATAAATATTTAAAATAAAAAAATAATTATTAAAAAATATAAAATCAAACAAAGAAAAAAAATAAACAAAAATATATTGATTGGTGATTTTGTTGGGACTACCGCAACGGAAGACACAGAAAACAAACAGGTCCTTAACGGATCTATTTAGGTGATTATGCATTCGACTTCAATTTAATGGAATAAACATAGATCTATAGATATAACATCAAATAAACACATAATCATGCATATTCGATGTAGATTCGATTGTTACCTTATCTTGATCCATCATAGGATCGAAGTTGCTAGCTGCACCACCCGGAGATCCTTGGTTTATCGACCGTGAATCTTCCAACCTATTCCTTTGTCCTTGGTTATTTATCCATGTGGGCGGATCTTGAACAACCAAAATAGTCTTTATGAGATCTAGGGAAAACCAATCACAAACTCAATATTGTCTTGATCTAATCCTATGAATTAGGATAGAACAAGAACAAAACAAAACTCTAATTCTCCCACGTGCCAAGGCACGAAAACTGAGGCAAGGAGAGAGAGAGAGAGCCGGCGACGGCTACTAGGGTTTTGGGGAGGAGTGTTGTGTTGAACGGTGTGCTAGGGTTTCCACATCTCATCACTATTTATAATGGACTTGTTGGGCTAGGATGTGGATCCATGGAATGACTTAAGTGTTGGCTCACCCATTAGATAATTAACTAATTAAATCAAATGACCCATGATTTAATATATTATCAATAGAGTATTATTTTGTTCCACTAAAGAATAATATTGCACTCCCACTTAAATCACCAAATTACAAATAACTTGGGTCCATTTTATTTTATAATATTTCCCGCATTTAAGATTATCTTGATCCATCAATTTAATTCTTTTTTCTGCTACGTGACTAGAATTAAATTAATTCTCTAAATAGTTTTTCTAGTTTGAAACTTTATTTATTATCTGTGGAATAAATTCCAACTGCGCAGTTTTCTGAATAATAAATTTCTTTTTCAAACATCTCTTGGGGATCACCCCTTAGGGATTTAATCATACCACACTGGGCACGCGAATTCTATGAAATAATATTCCAATACCTTCATGTTATTCAATTACTACCATGTTGGGGTTTGTATACTAAAAGATGCTTCGAGCGTACATGCCTTTGTACAGTCAGCTTGTGCATGTATACGAGAAATGCCACGTCCACTTGTTTACCTATTTATGAGAATAAATAATATAATATAATGGTTTATTATTGATATATAATAAACAAGTCTAAGGCTTTTCTAAGAAGGTCAAGTAGGGAAATTCGATGAATCTCCTCATGAGTTTTCCAGTAGGGGACTTGGCCAGATCTAGTAAGAAGAAAAAACGTATTCACAACCTAGATAGGCTTTGGCTACCTATTGGTACGGTTGCGGTGTTTGTGATAATTCTCTCTTACCTAAGAAGAGATCAGTAGCACCGGTGTGGTAAAGCACTGAAAGAATCTAATGCGAAATGTATTCTTTATTGCCATCTACTGAAAGAATATATTTCAGAAAGTTTAGTATTTTCTAGTCTATGATATTAATATCAATAATATTGCTTATTCAATCAAACGCCACTTTGACTTATCAATATGTGAGAGTTTGTACGTAACTCAAGTTCATGGTATTTTGGGTCGTAGTAATTGAAGAACATGAAGGTATTGGAATATTATTTCATAGAATTCGCGTGCCCAGTGTGGTATGATTAAATCCCTAAGGGGTGATCCCCAAGAGGTGTTTGAAAAAGGAATTTATTATTCAGAAAACTGTGCAGTTGGAATTTATTCCACGAATAATAAATAAAGTTTCAAACTAGAAAAACTCTTTGAAGAATTAATTTAATTCTAGTCACATAGCAGACAAAAGATCTAAATTGATGGATCAAGATAATCTTAAACGCGGGAAATATTATAAAATAAAATGGACCCAAGCTATTAGTAATTTGATGATTTAAGTGGGAGTGCAATATTATTCTTTAGTGAAACAAAATAATATTCTATTGATAATATATTAAATCATGGGTCATTTGATTTAATTAGTTAATTATCTAATGGGTGAGCCCAACACTTAAGTCATTCCATGGATCTCCATCCTAGCCCAACAAATCCATGCTTATAAATAGTGTAAAGATGGGAAACCCTAGGAGGCACTACACACATCACAAACCCTAACCATAGCCGCCATAACCGGCGCTCTCTCTCTCCCTTCTTGCCTCGATTTTCGTGCCTTTGCACGAGGGAGATTAGGGTTGGTTTTTGTTCTTGTTCTATCCTAATTCATAGGATTAGATCAAGACAATCTCGTGTTTGTATTGGTTTTCCCTAGATCTCATATCACTTTTATTTGGTTCTTCGAGATCCGCCCACACGGATGAATAATCAAGGACTAGGGAATAGGTTGGAAGATTCACGGTTGATAAACCAATGATCTCCGGGTGGTGTAGCTAGCAACGTCGATCCAATGATGGATTATGAGGTAACAATCGAATCTACATCGAATATGCATGATTATGTGTTTATTTGATGATATATCTATTGATCTATGTTAATTGCATGAAATTGGAATCGAATGCATAATCACCTAAACAGATCCGGTCAAGGACCTGTTTGTTTTCCGTGTCTTCCGCTGCGGTAGTCCCAACACACCACCCAAGATATCATGAACTTGAGTTACGTACAAACTCTCACATATTGATATGTCAAAAGTGGCGTTTGATTGAATAAACAATATTGATATTAATATCATAGACTAGAAAATACTAAACTTTCTAAATATATTCTTTCAGTAGATAGCAATAAAGAATACATTTCAGATTAGATCCTTTCAGTGCTTTACCACACCGGTGTTACTAATATCTTCTTAGGTAAGAGAGAATTATCACAAACACCACAACCGTATCAATAGGTAGCCAGGGCCTATCTAGGTTGTGGATACGTTTTTCTTCTTACTAGATCTGGCCAAGTCCCCTACTGGAAAACTCATGAGGAGATTCATCGAATTTCCCTACTTGACCTTCTTAGTAAAAAGCCTTAGACTTGTTTATCATATTTCAATAATAAACCATTATATTATATTATTTATTCTCATAATTAGGCAAACAAGTGGGCGTGACGTTTCTTGTATACATGCACAAGCTGACTGTACAAAGGCATGTACGCTCGAAGCATCTTTTAGTATACAAATCCCAACAGATTTTGGCAAAAATATGCAAACATATTATTATTAACATTATGATAGTCTAATTAAATTATTTATATCTATTTTATGATTAGTCAATTAAATCATAATTTCTTAAATGATTTTTGGTTCATCTCATAAGTTATAAAAGTGATAATTAATTCACCACTTTTATACATTTCTCAATACCACACATGTTTGACCAATTTGTTGTGATAAAATCTTGATGAAATTTTATACTCCCTCTGTCCAATTAGAAATGCAACGTTTTCTTTTTTGGGTCGTCCCACTAAAAATGAAACGTTTACTAAAATGGAAACATCACTCTCTCTACTTTTCCCTCTCTCTTACTTTACTCTCTCTTCATTAACTCACAAAACAACACTGCATTAAATCTCGTGCCGAAAACCAAATGTTTCATATTTATTGGGACGGAGGTAGTATTTAATTTATTATTTCACTATAATATTATACACGTATTTATTAGTATATTGGATTTGCATATTAATAACTTTACATACTACTTTTTAAATCTTTATAAATAGATTATTACTAACTGTGGAACATACATATGGGATTGATTTGTGCTCCAAATTCCAAAACAACAATTAGGGATGTCAGTGTAGCCCGTAACCCGTGGGCTGGCCGAATAGCCTGCCAAATTTGTAGGGTTAGGGCCAGAAATTTTTAGCCAGCTAAAATTAAAACACGTTTAGCCCGCAACCCGTTAGGGCCAGATCCGAAAACCCGATGGGCTGACCTGAAAATCTGATAAAATTTCTATTATTCTATTTTTTTACTCCTAATTTCACACTTCATTGATTAAGTTTATAACATTATTAACTAATAACTTTCAATTTTATATTAAACTAGTATCACCCCGGCGAGCAGCATCACGCCACCGGTCTCAACTCCATCGGTGACGACGATCGGAAATCACAGAGGGGATGGAGCACATCAGACCGAAGTCGGACGAGGGCTAACTGTGGCGGCTAGGGTTTCAGGAGGTAAAGAAGGGTTTTGTGATATATGTTGGAACAGATATACTAAAAAGCATTTTTCGAGTTTATTTTGAATTTGATAAATTGTTTGTATATTGTAAGCACTCTTCATTTAATAAGAATAATAAATGTTTTCTTCATACTGTGTATTTTACTTTAATGGGTATTGACCGTATCTAATTATATATTAAATTATATAATTAAAACGCCCTCAAAGTAAAATCAGTCTAAGTCTTCTACATTGAAGGTTGGGTCGTGGAACAGGTCATCACAGTAGGTGGCCCAACCGGTACCTTGTATAAGTAAAACTTTTTCACAACCTAGATAGACCTTGGCTACCTATCGTGAAAGGTTGCAGTGTCCATCCGAAATTCGTCTTTACCTTGAGAATGACTAGTGACACTGGTGTGGTATAGCATTGAATGGATCTAAAGTATAGACACGTATTTGTTGCTATCTACTGTAAGAAGATGTCTTGGAGATTTAATATTTCATAATCTTTGTAATAATATAGGACACACGTTATTTAATCATACGCTGCTTTGACTTATCAATAGGTGCGGGTTTTTCGCAACCCAATATTCCTGATATCTTGGGTAGTAGTAATTAATAACCAGTATGGTGTCAGTTTTATTATTACATTGAATAGTGTGCCTGCGTGGTTTGACTATATCCCCAAGAGATGTTCGAGAGAAGTTCTACTATTCAGAAACCCGGCCGGTTTGAATTTAATCCAAGAATAAATAGAAAAGGAAAAGTATATTTTGATATACATCTCGTACTAGACAAACTCTTGGAAATAAAAAGATATTAATTAATTTAAAGTCTATAGAAGACTACAAATTAATTAATGGATATAGAAAGTCTTAGACACGGGAAATTATATATTAAAGAGGTTAACCCGAATTGCTTGTAATCACGGATTGGATGGGCGGTCAGTATTTCTTTGATAGTGGCACAAGGAATATTCCATTGGCCTTATATTGAATTATGGGTTATAATTTAATTAGTAAAGAAGGTCCAATTGGGAAGGCCCAATCCAAGTCCCATAGATCCCTAACCTAGCCCATCATAATCACGGATTGGATGGACGGTCAGTATTTCTTCTACAGTGGCACAAGAAATATTCCATTGGCCTTATATTAAATTAAGGGTTATAATTTAATTAGTAAAGAAGGTCCAATAGGGGAGGCCCAATCCAAGCCCCATAGATCCCTAACCTAGCTCATCATAAACTCTATAAATAAGAATATAAGGAGAGGAGACAAGTGCACTACATCATTACAAACCCTAGCCTCCACACTTGGCTTTCTTGTCTTCTCCTTCAAGATTCTTATAATTTCTAAGAGATTCCTCCCACAAGGAATTTAGATCTATAGAGTTAAGGGTCATAGGTTAGAAGATCTTTGATCTTGCATCAAGCTTCGAAGATCTACACGTGGAGAAGTAGCAAGCCACTTCGATTCTTTGGAGAATCACTATTGTAAGTATTCAACATCATAATTTAAATTAAATTATGTGATTAATTGCGCAATTATATGTTTTTACATGTTCAAGCATGAAATTGAATCGACCCACATAATCACCTAAATAGATTCTTATGTGGATTTATTTGTTTTGCAATTTCCATTGCGATTATCCCCAACAGTCACTACATAAGTAATATTGAACTCTCCCCATCCAAATCTGAAATTATAAGTAATTCGGGTTTCCGTTTAACTTTCATTTCCCGCACTTAAGATAAAAATATTCATTAATTAATTAATGTCTGCTATGGACTTAATTAATTAACTTCTTATTAATTTCAAGAGTGGACTTAGCATGAAACGCTTATTTATTATTCATAGAGTAATCAAACTCCAACTAGCTAGGTTCCGAATAATAAAACCTTGTTTAGCGCTCCTCTTGAGAACATTATCAAACGAGACTCTCCTCGCGCACGATTCAATATAATAGCAATCCTAGAACCGCTAGATATTAATCACCACTACCCAATATATCAGGATCATTGGGTTACGAAAAACCCGCACCATTTGATAAGTCAAAGTAATGCATAATCAATATCATATGCTCAATGCTAACCTACATTGATTAAGAAACAAATATTTGTCAAGACCTCGCCTTTCAGTAGATAGCCTAAGGACAAGTCTTGCTGTTAGATCCGTTCAGTGCTATACCACACCAATGTCATCTTATTTCAGTAAGGCTTAGAAATATGCGGACTGACATTGAAACCTTTCTCGATGGATAGTCTAATTCCAACTAGGTTGTGAAATTCATCTTTTTCTTTGTTTAGAACTGACCGTGTTACCTTAAAGTGGACGCCGCCCACAACCGGTCTACTAAAACAAAGACTTAGACTTTGTTAAGTTAACTTATACATTTAAACATGCATGAACATCCATTAAATTTAAAACGTAACAACATTACGACATAAATAATCTGTTTTATTCCTTGGAAAATAAAATAAGAGTTTTACAGTATTCAATCACTCGAAACGTGATTTCTAGTATACAAACTCTAACAACTAGAACCCAAAATTTGTGGATGTATATTATTCGTCCATATTCCAAAACACGACTGATCAAAACTCTCACCATGTGCGGTCAAATGCGCATTTGTTGGCTATGGAGTCAATCAAAAGGGCTACAAGTGCTATGACCCAAAAACCCACCATCTTCACACGACCATGAATTGTGACTTTGTCGAAACTAAATACTACTACCACTAACTTGGAAGTTAGGGGGAGACAGAAACAAGAGACCCTCCAAGTTGCCTTGATCTCACCAATTCTCCACAGCCACCTTCACCTTCACCCGTTGTTCCTCTAACCGATCCGGTGTCAAGTCAGGAGCTCGATGTCAGTCCCACAGAGAAGGTTAGCAGCACCACTGAGCCGCCCGCAACGTCTCATATTCTGCACCCCAATTTATCTTCACCGTCTTCTGCTCCTGAGGTAAGTCCTAGTAATGTTTCTCTTGTTAATGAGACTAACAATGTGAGACAGGAGGATGATGGAACTAGAAGTGAGTGGGGGACCAATGGAAGGGATGAAGATGAAGGGGTGGACCCAGACACTGGGTTATACAAATTGCCCTACAGATGTACTAGGGAAGTCCCACCCAAACGGTACTCTCCGGAATTGCAGGGACGAAAGCCGAAGTATCCTGCAGCCTATACTGTGGTTGGGCAGCTGACTGAGATAGCAAGAGCTTTTGAAGCAGCTCTATATGAAGATGAAGAGATACCTCGCTCTGTCGAGAAAGCCATGGGACACAAGCACTGGAGGGCAGCAATGGAGAACGAAATAGAATCCTTGATCAAAAATAAAACATGGGAGAAACATATCTTGCCTAAAGGGAAGAAGCCAGTAGGATGTCGGTGGATGTTCACCATCAAGCGCAAAGCAGATGGATCAATTGAGAGATACAAAGATAGATTGGTTGCAAAGGGATACACTCAGACCTATGGGATAGACTATAATGAGACCTTCTCCCCGGTCACCAAGATGAGCATTGTGAGGGTGCTACTTTCTGTGGCTGCATGCAAGGACTGACCGCTACACCAATTTAATCTGACCAATGCTTTCCTACATGGAGAACTGAAAAAGAATGAGGAAGTATACATGGAAGCTCCTCCTGGCTACTCTGGAGAGTTCAAAAATGGAGAAGTCTGCAAATTGAAGAAAACTCTCTACGGACTCAAGCAACCCCTAGAGTATGGTTTGGAAGATTCTGTCAGACTATGACTTCCGCTGGATTCAAACAAAACAACTCTGATCACAAACTATTCTTGAAAAAAATAGGCGACAAGATCACGTGTTTAATCATCTATGTTGACGATATGATTATCACTGGAGATGACGAGGAAGAAATCGAAAATTTGAAGAGAAGCTTGTTTCAAGAATTTGAGATGAAAGATCTAGGAGCAATGAAATACTTCCTAGGAATCGAGATCTTAAGATCAAAGTATGGCATATTCCTCCGACAAAGAAAGTACGTCCTAGATCTGTTGGCAGAGACTGGTCTACTTGAGTGTAAACCGGCAGAAACCCCAGTCATACTGAACCATGGATTGAAAATTGAAGAAGGAGGCAAGTTGACTGATCGGGGAAAGTACCAACGCTTAGTTGGAAAATTGATCTACCTTGCACATACTCGGTCGAACATAGCCTATGCTATTGGGGTAGTAAGCCAGTTCATGCACCAACCCCAATAAAGTCACATCATATGGAAGCAGCATTGAGGATCGTGGGCTATTTGGAAGGCACAACTGGATATGGGATATTCCTTGAGAAGAAGAAACATTTAGATATTGATGGATACACAGATACTGATTGGGCAAGCAATCCAAATGATAGAAGATCTACAGGGTACTTCACCTTTCTTGGAGGAAACTTAGTGACGTGGAGAAGTAAAAAATAGAAGGTGGTAGCTTTGTCAAGTGCGGAGGCCGAATTTCGTGGAGTGAAAAGTGGCATAACAGAAATCTTATGGCTACGAAGGTTACTTTCAGAAATGAGTTTTCCACCTACCCAAAGTAGTCGACTATACTACGACAACAAGGCAGCAATCAGTATCTCCGGAAATCCAGTTCAACATGATCGAACCAAACACGTTGAAGTCGATCGTCACTTCATCAAGGAGAAACTAGATGATGGAGTTATTGAGCTTCCATTCGTCAAGTCCGAACAACAATTGGCAGACATCTTGACCAAGGCAGTCAACACCAAAGTCTTCAAGGAAGTTCTGGGCAAGTTGAACAACGGAGATGCCGTTGCTCAACTTGAGGGAGAGTGTCAAGAAGGGAAGATTGCAGAGAAAAATTTAAGCCGGGAGAAGATTGCAGAGAATAATCTAAGCCGAGAAAGTATCACAATTGTGATATGTAATTTCTCCAATTAGGAATAGAGTTATTCTCTGCCTTAGTTACACATAAGTCTACCTATAAAAGGATGCAAAGGCTGTATAGAAAATACAACAGAAATAAAAATGATTTCTTCTTCCCCAATTTTTCCTCTCGATTAACACCCTCTTTTAGATACCACGCACATGTATAACGATACACCATGTAATGTTGTGTTGGTTTGGAGTTGCGATATTACATCCTCGACTCAAATCATCAAAACCTCGTCGATGATTCATAGTACAAAGCAAATTATGCGCCCTTTTAGGAAGTAGACTAGACATTTACCTAGAGCGTATTTATTGCTCAACCATACCCCATAAATGGAAGTAGGTCAATGGCATTGTATAAGTAGATACTCCACTCAACACAAGCAATCTGCACTACCATCGCCAAAGGCATTCTGTAATACCCCCAACCCATCTCGGTGCCATGGATTTCAGAGTTCTTGAACAATCAATGTTCTTCTACAGAGGTAAGTGGTCGTGCGAAATGGATACAATGCTACTCTCAACGTTGATTTCATTGCGGAGGGGACGCAAAAGGGAGAATGGAAACGTTCCCGACGATGTGTTTCGTAGCATATGTTCAATCATGAACCCACCCTTTGGTGCTAACCTTACAGCCGAAGACATATCGGTCCGTGTTCAACTACTCCATGCTCGGCGTCGCCCCGCGACGCTATGGGCGGCCTTAAGAAAAATCCGAAGAAAAAGGAATTAAGAAAGGATTTTCCGAGAATCCATATTTTATGAAATAAGTGCCCAAATAATTATTTTAGAGAAAATAGAATTTCTCCAAAGTTAGTAAAGTGAATAATAAACTCTGCAGAGTAGTGAAGCCGGGGTAGGATTAAGAAAAATCCTATAAGCCGAGACTAAGATATAGGTGCTATCCAATAGGATGCATGCACTCTTTTCTCAAGAAAAATAGTTCAAGTATTAATTAGCGTGTCACGCTATTTATTTTCAATGGATAAATTGCTCAAGGGCAGGTGAGCCAAAGCGAGTAATTGAGTTGAGATATGAGCATATTAGGTGGGCTTTCTTTCAATATCCAGCACTATAGTGTGTATATAAAGCAAATACTTGTGAAAATTATGAAAATCATCTTTTCTCAAAATGGAACAGTGATTATTTTAAAGATGTTGTCATGCAATAAAATGTTTGTTTTGAGGCCTATATGTTGGGGTTGTAGCCTGCGGGGTTTGTGATAAACTCATATTTTAGTCGATTTAATTGGTATGTTGAGGTGATTAATGTTGAGTTTCGATGCTTGAATTGTCTATTTCCAACTAATTAAACTATCTTTTGGAGTTTCATGTGTTTGTTGAGTGTTATAGGATAAATAGATAAGAAAAAGAGACAAAAATCCGGCCAATTGAAGATAGGAGGCAGCAGGGCCTCTAAAGGGGGCACCTGGCCGGGTGAATTTACAGCACTGAAAGTCTACCCGGCCGGGTAGAGTTTGAAGCAGAAGATGCCTGAAAGGGGGCACCCGGCCGGGTTAATTTATAGTTCAAAAACTCCACCCGGCCGGGTACGTCTGTTTGACGCGTCTGAAAGCTGAAAACGCGATTTTTGAAGTGGAAAAACGAGAAGAAAAGGGCTAGGGTTGGAGGGGACGAGATTCATTTTAACATCTACCGCCTCCAACACTCACACACACCCCGAAGAACACTTTGAGAGAGAGAATTGAAGATTGAAGACTCTAGATCGGAAGATTGAAGACTTCATCCCTAGATTCATTCCACAGGAGTTCTTAGTATCCATCTCTTATGTCTTTCATTGAATTCTTTGTTTTAAACATGGTTTTTGTGAAGAAGATGAGTAGCTAAACACCTTTTTGTAGAATTCTTGGTGAAGATGCACTAATTTCATAGATTTTATCCAATTAATTTTGTTCTTGCCTTGCTCTTGTAGTTATTTGATTATTCTTGGGTTTATTCCTTTCAATTGCTTGATCACCACTTGATTGTGTAGGATTAATTAGATTAATCGGGAGATGAAATAATTAATCTGGAAATAAGAATAATTCACACCTTAATGCAATAAAACTCGGGAGAGTTGAGGTTTTGAGTGAGGTCTTTGACCTAATCGAGCTTTGGGAGTTAGGGGTTTTAGGATTAGAAGGGGACTTCAATCCTAGCACCTAATCTACAGGTTTCTCACCTCGAGAGGGGGTTTAATCTATAATTGTGGTCGACTTAGTAAAACTAGAGACACCAAAAGGTAAGACAATTTGATTGGATAAGAGCCTGGAATTGTGCATCGGATCCTTGAGTTCTACAATTTTCTCCATATATCTTTTCACTCCGTGTTTACTTGCTTTCATTTAATTTATTGTTTACTATATGCTTTTATTAGTGTTAGAAAACAACCAAACCTTTCCTGATTCTCTAGATATTAGTCAACATTTGTTCGTGGTAGTTAAGTTGATACGAATTTGTCTCTGTGGGATACGATACTCTTGCTTGCTAATTGCTACACTAGCCTCGTACACTTGCGGGTATCATTTGTGTTAAAATAAGTTGAGTCAAGTTTTTGGCACATCGAGCCTTCTGCTCCTTGCCCCTTAATGTGACATTCACATTCCGGGGGTTAGCTAGGTTGACCATGTTTGATGTACCTGAAATAAACCACAACAAATAGCTAACTCCCCCAAACTTTCGTCCATAAACAACGATGTATGAATGCTGGCAAGATAAAGTGAAAATAGGAAGATAGACTCAATTCCTAAAATCAGAAACATTAACACCAAGCAAGACATATAGGGCAGGCAAGCAAGTAGGAATTTAGAGAGATAGACTCGATCTCTAAAACCCATGCCACAATTCCGTCAAATTAGGGAGATAGACTCAATCCCTATGGTTCACAAAACTATCACAATTCCCCCCCCACTATAAAGCAAAAGCTCAAACAACAACACCACAAGCAATTCAATATCACACAAGCAAGAATTGCACATCCATCATCAAGTATCAACTCAATTTCAAGAACAATGTAACATCAAAATCCATCAATTCATAATCAAGCTTCACCTCAAGCAAAAATTTACGAATCAACATCATAGCTCTTCATAATTCAACTTATAAGTGCAAAAACTTCATACCCACTACAAAAATTCACAATACACCCATGGAGAATGAAGATAAGAAGAGAAAATCATATCTTTGGTGCTTAATAGTAGAGAAATTTCAAAAATTTGCTTCTTCTCTGATTTCTTGAGCAAAATCTCCAAAATAATCGGTGAAAATCCTCTAAATCACAAGTAATGGTGATGGGTGGGGTGAATTTGGAGTGGCTGTAGTGATTGTGTGTGAATTAGCGGAGGAATTTTTGGAATGGGAGGGATTACCGGCGGTTGGAGGGGAAAAAGTGAAGAAATTGAAAATTTTCGTACCTCTTAAGACTTAGGGCTCGCGACACCCGACCCGGCCGGGTAGGGTTTTTGAACTACAAACCCACTCGGCCGGGTGTCATATTTTGAACACCTTCTGGACTCCGTCTACGCATTCCCAAGACCCGGCCGGGTGGAATTTTTGAACTATAAATCCACCCGGCCGGGTGCCATTTTTCGACCCTTTTCTGGACGTACAAGGACGTTTCCACCTACCCGGCCGGGTATAATTTATGAAGTGTAAATAACCCGGCCGGGTGGCTCTTTTTGGGCGGTTTCTTCCTTTTTGTTCTCCTCGATCCGTTTTCCTTGTAAAGTTCGAATTCCTACACAAAACTCAACACCATACCCAGCATAATACCAATTCCGGCTTCTAACCAAGAGAAATACTCTAAAGAAAATTAAGAAAAACACACCACCAAAGCAATAAAATTACCTACTAGGGGTTGCCTCCCCTATAGCGCAACTTTTTACCGTCGTATGCTCGACGCTTCCTTAAGCTCATTGGACATGTTTCAATATGAGCACGAACACCTCTTCGTTCTGCTCATAGCTATGGAATTTCTTCACATTTTGGCCATTAGCTGTGAATATCCTTCCATCATCTCCTTGAAGCTCTATGGCTCCATTTTTCATCACTGTCTTCACCTTGAACGGCCCTGACCACTTAGATTTTAACTTTCCGGGGAAAAGCTTCATTCGTGCATTAAAGAGTAGCACGGAATCGCCTGGGGCAAACTCCCTCTTCTCTATCATCTTGTCATGATAAGTCTTGAGATGCTCCTTGTAAATGGAAGAGTTCTCAAAGGCTTCATTTCTGAATTCATCAAGAAGGTTGAGATGAAGTTGTCCCTCCTTCCCCGCTTTGTAGTAGTCCGCATTGAATTGCTTCACCGCCCAATAGGATTTGTGCTCTAACTCCACCGGAAGATGGCAAGATTTGCCAAACACCAATTGATATGGTGACATGCCAATCGGCGTCTTGTACGCCGTCCTATATGCCCAAAGAGCATCATCGAGCTTCATCGACCAAACCTTCCTATTAGCATTCACTGTCTTCTCAAGTATCCCCTTAATTTCTCTATTAGCCAACTCCGTTTGGCCATTTGCTTGAGGATGATAGGGAGTGGTGATTCGGTGCTTGACACCGAATTTTTGCAACACGAGCTCGAGCCACCTATTAGGAGATGACGTTAGGCATTCTTTGTTATTCCCTTCACAAGTGTGTGAATTGTCGTAACCCTTAGTTAACCCTCCTAGCCTATAAAAAGAGTGTCGATTGTTGATTCACTGTTAAATCACTCTCAAAAGTGACAAGCCTACAAAACTTAGAAGCACGTTTCGGGCGTTGTTAATAAAAAAAAAAAATAAAAAAAAAAAAATAATAATAATAATAATAATAATAATAATAATAATAATAATAATAATGATGATGGAGGTATAAGCTAGACGAAGTCTAGAGTGCAATTTAAAAAAAAAAAAAAAAAAAAAAAGTGGAGGTATAAGCTAGACGAAGTTTAGAGGAGCTTTTGGTTGGGTCTCTAAATAAGTGGGAATCGGATGGGAGGAAGAAGTTGACAAAGTCGTGCTTATCTGAGAATTGTATTGAGAAGTGGTCTTTTGTTGGGAGATTCAATATGTGGTACCTGTGCTTCGTATTCTTTTCAACCACTTAGCCTAAAATTTCCCTACCGTCCAAAGAGCCACATTACAACCTTAATAAAGTCCTTTCTGATTTTAGATTCACTTTCACACTCTAGTAGAGGAGATGTTTGATTTTGAGCAAGCCTATGGTAAACACTTCTTGTATTTTGATTTGAGTGGTCAATATTGAGCCTCTAAACAGTTGAGAGTGAGAGAAGTAAAAAAAAAAAAAATCTTTTACACTTCATAAACCTGTGAGGGCATTGAAACCAAGTGATACACGAGACAGTAACTCAAGGTAATGTTTGATTGATCTTTGCATATTTTCATGCCGCTATCTTTTAAATTTATATCTGAAGCAAAGCCCAATTTCACCTCTTGTATGAGTTTATTGTTGTGATCTTCTTCTTCTTATTTGAGGACAAATAAGGTTTCAAGTTTGGGGGAGTTGATAAACTCATGTTTTAGTCGATTTAATTGGTATGTTGAGGTGCTTAATGTTGAGTTTCGATGCTTGAATTGTCTATTTCCAGCTAATTAAACTATCTTTTGGAGTTTCATGTGTTTGTTGAGTGTTATAGGATAAATAGATAATAAAAAAAAGACAAAAATCCGGCCAATTGAAGATAGGAGGCAGCAGGGCCTCTAAAGGGGGCACCCGGCCGGGTGAATTTACAGCACTGAAAGTTTACCCGGCCGGGTAGAGTTTGAAGCAGAAGATGCTTGAAAGGGGGCACCCGGCCGGGTTAATTTATAGTTCAAAAACTCCACCCGGCTGGGTACGTCTGTTTGACGCGTCTGAAAGCTTAAAATGCGATTTTTGAAGTGGAAAAACGAGAAGAAAAGGGCTAGGGTTGGAGGGGACGAGATTCATTTTAACATCTACCGCCTCCAACACTCACACACACCCCGAAGAACACTTTGAGAGAGAGAATTGAAGATTGAAGACTCTAGATCGGAAGATTGAAGACTTCATCCCTAGATTCATTCCACAGGAGTTCTTAGTATCCATCTCTTATGTCTTTCATTGAATTCTTTGTTTTAAACATGGTTTTTGTGAAGAAGATGAGTAGCTAAACACCTTTTTGTAGAATTCTTGGTGAAGATGCACTAGTTTCATAGTTTTTATCCAATTAATTTTGTTCTTGCCTTGCTCTTGTAGTTATTTGATTATTCTTGGGTTTATTCCTTTCAATTGTTTGATCACCACTTGATTGTGTATGATTAATTAGATTAATCGGGAGATGAAATAATTAATCTGGAAATAAGAATAATTCACGCCTTAATGCAATAAAACTCGGGAGAGTTGAGGTTTTGAGTGAGGTCTTTGACCTAATCGAGCTTTGGGAGTTAGGGGTTTTAGGATTAGAAGGGGACTTCAATCCTAGCACCTAATCTACAGGTTTCTCACCTCGGGAGGGGGTTTAATCTATAATTGTGGTCGACTTAGTAATTCTAGAGACACCAAAAGGTAAGACAATTTGATTGGATAAGAGCCTGGAATTGTGCATCGGATCCTTGAGTTCTACAATTTTCTCCATATATCTTTTCACTCTGTGTTTACTTGCTTTCATTTAATTTATTGCTTACTATATGCTTTTATTAGTGTTAGAAAACAACCAAACCTTTCCTGATTCTCTAGATATTAGTCAACATTTGTTCGTGGTAGTTAAGTTGATACGAATTTGTCTCTGTGGGATACGATACTCTTGCTTGCTAATTGCTACACTAGCCTCGTACACTTGCGGGTATCATTTGTGTTAAAATAAGTTGAGTCAGTTTGGCGATGCCAAACCTAGTTTAACGAATTCGGTTCTCAATAGGATCGCAAATCCTGTTTGGAATAGTGTGCACGAGGGTCGTGAGCCATCAAATGTTGGCCGGGAATGTGTCTGCTGAAGGTGGCCACCTTCACAGTACACGATTCTCAGATAAGGCGAGAGTTTTGAAAGAACTTAGACCGCAATCGGACTTTTAAGATTACAAAAGAATTTAGTATGCTCGGGCCTTTTAAGAAAAACCCCCGTGTAATACTGTGGATGGACGACATCTATATAATGTATGCTTTGTTTTTCGGCATGTGCCCACTGAGTACTCCTGTACTCAGCCCTGCATGTATTTATAAATGTGCTGGTTGAACGTCATGAGGATGGAGAAATGATCGAAGTCGATGCTATTAAATAAATCCAATGGATCTTTCATGATTTGTGTCTTCATACACGAAGTCGTGTAGTAAGGAATTATTCCGTTGCTCTTTTGTAAAGTGAGAAGTCTTAGAATCTCACCATCGAACTCAGATTCATTGATGTTATGCTTGTACTATTGCTAAGACCATGTAATGACATGTTTGACTTTTTTTTTTCTATGATATTTATTGACTTGGCCATCGTGCAAATTCTTAAGTTCTTCCCTTTTCTTTAATCCCTCTCATTAGTCGCGGTTTACCCGCTTTCGCTATCCTTAGCAAAGTGCGATCGTGACAAAATATCCCTAGCCTCTACTTCAGGCAAAGAACCTTTAGTGGAAGCACTGTAGGGATCAGATCACTCGTGATTCACTAATTACCAGGACCTCTTTTATTGATTGAGCTCTGAGATGGTTAATCTCAGAAGTTACAAGCCAAGTACAAGAGATGTCTCAAGATTACAAGTAATCTACAACACTGAGATATCTAACTATTACAAATCGTAACCCTAATTGGAATCCTAACTCTTTCCAGATTCTTGACCAATCTAGAATCCAAGTCCTAGCCAATTAGAACCTGCACACTAAGATAGACAAGTCAAAACACCAACACAAGACCCTTTTAGTAACCAAGATAGAATAGTAAGGATATGGCTCAGGTCACAACAGTGACTACACTAGGCCAAGGACCTCTCCACACGCTTCTACCACAAGTCACAAGATGAGAAACCTAACTGCCACCAAAACGTCTAAGTAGCTCACAACCACCAGACTTCACCAACTTCAAACCCTAGGTAAGAATCAACCAAGCACTCTGATGGAAACCGAGAAAGTCTCCAAACTCAAGATCTAAACCGATAGAACACACTAAAACAAGGATTGACCGGTGTAAACCAAAGATCTGAGGAGTTCACCGGCGAAATCGCCTGAAAACAAGAGAGAGAAAGAAAAGAGAAGGCAGAGAGAGTTCTGGAGTGAGAGAGAGAAGAGACTATACTGAATTAGGGTAAGTGAGGAGTCGGATCCTCAATTAACAAACACAACTCAAGATCAACGGCCTCAATTCATGATCTGGGTGAGAGCTCCACGTGGTAGGCATCGGTGTGGTCAAGGTAAGTAATGGGTCAAGCCAGATTGGGCTTCCCATATACAAAATTAGGCTGGAGTACTTAATCTATTGGGGCCAGCCCAAACATTAAAATACAAGAGCCCACCGAAGTAGACCACAATATTCAACAAGCACCAAAAAGAAGCTTGGGCTATCCAACTCGCAATTATTTATTTCTACACACACAACAAATATAAGGGCAATTGGAAAGAAAATAATAAAACCGGTTTAAATAAAAACCGGTTTAAAATATAAGAGTATTTTATATATACTTTATTCAAAATTAATTAAAACAGTCATAAATTGAAAAATATTAATTACACTATTATTTTTCCCAAAATTCAATTAATGCCTTTTTTTAGGCTAGATTGAAGGAATATTTTCCTTATATATTGTATTATTTTCCTCTCACTAAGTTATTGAAATGATGCAATCAATCTACATTTCCTTTTTATATACTTGGAAAGTTAAAATATATCTATCTTCTAGCTCAGTCATATTTTAATGTTTAGTGACAAATTTAGTTTAATATAGATTAGCATTAAATAAATATTAATGTGAACTACTTGGAAAGTTGAAATATATCTTTCTTCTAGCTCAGTCATATTATAATGTTTAGTGACAAATTTAGTTTAATATAGATTAGCATTAAATAAATATTAATATGAAGTTCAGGTATTATGCTTTTGTATCACAATTAGCTAGGGTAATCTGAATCCCTAAAGCTGTGGAATAATATACTCCTCATATATACACAATTTTTTCAATTTTTGAAAATGAAAGATTACATACTAATTGTAGGGTTGGCAACGTTTTTGAGGGCTAGATTTTAGGAATATATTCCAAATATATTTATTTACTTATATAACATTATTTCATCGCATTCTGGGAATGTATTTTAATACTCCTTAATTACTAATACAATTAGGCAATACAAAATATATAAATGAATTGAGATGAGTTTTCTTATGTCTAATACCAAAACTTAGGGATACAACATAATTAATTAACTATAGAGATTTCAACAAATCTCATTAACCAGCTTAGTTAAGGCAATAAACGATTTTACATACAATTTTTTTAAAAATTATACAATAAAATGTAGTGTAAAATCTCTATTCATTCTTACAATGAAAACAACCCAACAATATAAATACTCTTGCAATTTTATTCTAGGGTTAGAAGAAATGAGATACTATATGGAGCGGCTACTTCTTCCACAAATATCTCTTCCTCCTTAGTCTTAATCTTTAAGTATAATAAAACACTAACAACAAGGCCAAAATAGATTATTAGAAAGTACAAAACAAAGCAATCAAAAAGAGTAAATACATTTATGCACCAATATAACTCAAGAGAAATAATATAATAAAACTCTAAAACGAGTGCACAGTCATATTATCCATCACCAAGGATTTGAGGGAAACAAAACTAGGACTATAAATAACTAAGTTGGAATCATCATAATAGATCTGCGCGTTTGCGATCTGTCGAATAGGTTTAGTCGCGACATTCGGGTAGTAGAATATTCGAGCAGATTTATCCAATGAGAGTAAGATCCCGCCATCTTGCAATGCTTTAACGGGATAAAGCTTATCATGCGCATTTCCGAGTAGTAGAATTTCATCAATAATATCATCAATTTCATCCTCGTTAACGTGCTCACTCATATTATATTTTAATATATGACGAAGAATATCATAATCATCACGGAAATCATGATGCCCCTTTTTGAATGCGTCGAATCTCACAAGAACACTGTGAACTCTGTCTACTGGCATATTTTGATCATATCTGAATGCATGACGAACACACTGACCAATTTCGAGCATTCCCATATGTCTCTTGATAACATAATCAAGAGTCCAAGATTTGTCATCTCCATACTCTTTCATGCACCATATTTTAATCCCTTCTTCATATGGATCATCACCATATGTATCATCACTGAAGCACAAGAGACCCCCCAAATCAGATAGTGAGAAATACTGAAAATTGAGTAATTGATAATAGCCTCTTTGTCCAGGACAAGAAAAAGAGGTAAATAGCTCTGTTTCAAGATCGAGACAAGAAATCATAGCTTCGCGACTATCATGTAGTACAAGCCAGTGAAGATTCCCATTAACAAAAGCAACCTCGTACTCCACGTCATACTCAAACTGGCTCCCAATTGCGATGCTTCTCCACTGCCCCGTGCCTAGAGTGTATACTTGACACGTATTTTGAGATTGAGAAATCATAACAAGCTTGTGCTGACCACTTTTGCTTACACCAAATCCAAATGCATATTCCCAACAATCACGCTCAAGAGTAAAAGTGACATACTCACGAGTGATTGGATTGCATATGAATAGTTCAGGCGCGGAGATCAAGTTGATCATGAAGAGCAAGCCATTAACTGCGCTATGTGTAAATGAGTTAGGGATATGGGAGAGAACAAAACCATTGGGTAGCTTTTGTAGCACTTCATTATCATCAATAAACCCCAAGAGTAAGAAGTTCGGGTTTGGGAGTGTGAGGTCCTCAACGGTGGGGAGGCGGCCCGAGGACAAGGCCGCACGACGAGCATGCCACGGGCCGAATTCGGGGAACAGCAAGTTAGGGTTTGAGAATGTGAGGTCCTCAACGGTGGGGAGGCGGCCCGAGGACAAGGCCGCACGACGAGCATGCCACGGGCCGAATTCGGGGGACTGCACCAGATCGCGCCATGCCTTGCAAACGCACTTGGACCTCACGATGCTTCGAGCGGGGAGTCTTGACAGGATGTCCACCGTGATTTCTCGTGGAAGATCATTGAATCGATCTCGATTCTTGATTTTCATATTTTGGAGTAATTGATGAATGTAACGCTTCAATTTTCCTACTTCTACAAGTCTACAACTATATATAATTGTTACTTTATGAGGCGATATTAATTTGTTAAGTACGTGATTCCTATATTTATGATTATTTAAAAATATATAAGGAATAAACTTGTTTCCATGTTAAAATAATTAGTTTATACTACAATAATTTTATATTCTTTTGTTTATAAATATATTTTATTTTTTAAACTAATGTATTCATAAATATTTTGGATAGAGATAAAAATCAGTTAATAATAAAAGCGAAATCCTAAAACTATGGAATAATATACTCCGAATATATACAAGGCGATATTAATTTGTTAAGTACGTGATTCCTATATTTTATGATTATTTAAAAATATATAAGGAATAAAAATATATTATAAAATAGTCACCATAACTCAGCGTAATTGTGACCAGTGAATTTTCACTATATATATAAGATATACTGTACTCCAAAAACTTGTTTCCATGTTAAAAATATAATTAGTTTATTTTATAATAATTTTATATTTTTTTGTTTATAACTATAGTATTCATAAATATTTTGGATAGAGATAAAAATCAGTTAATAATAAAAACGAATTCCTAAAACTATGGAATAATATACTCCGAATATATATGAATAAACTAATACACGTTACAAAATTAATTAAAAGTCATAAATTGAAAAATATTAATTGCACTATAATTCTTCCCAAAATTCGAAATGAATGATTACATATAAATTGTAATGCGTTTTTTATACTAGATTGTAGGAATATTTTCCTTATATAATTATTTAATTTTATACTGTAGTATTTTCCTCTCATTAAGTTATTGATATGATGCAATCAATCTACATTTCCCTTATATGTACTTGGAAAGTTGAAATAAATCTCATCTTCTATCTCAGTCATATTTTAATGTTTAGTGACAAATTTAGCTTAATGCAAATCAGCATTAAATTAAATATTAATATGAAGCTCACGTGTCATGCTTTCTATCACAATTAGGGTTAATTGACTCCCCAAAACTGTCGAATAATATACTCCTCATATATACACAATCTTTTCTATTTTTTAAAATGAAAGATTACATACTAATTGTATGGTAGGCAGCGTTTTTGAGGGCTAGATTTTAGGAATATATTCCATATATATTTATTTACTTATATACATTATTTCATCGCATTCTTGGTATGTATTTTAATACTCCTTAATTACTAGTAATTACTAATACAATTAAATATAGAAATGAATTGAGATGAGTTTTCTTATGTCTAATACCAAAACTTAGGGATACAACATAATTAATTAACTACAGAGATTTCAACAAATCTCATTAACCACCTTAATTTAGGCAATAAACGATTTTACATACAAAATTTTAAAAAAATATACAATAAAATGTAGTGTAAAATTTCTACTAATTCTATCTTCTATAACAATTCTATGACACTAGCTGTTATCATGATTACTTTTGACTAGACGTTATCTTGAATGTAACTTTAGAATTTTCCTACTTTATTCAGGGTAGTGTATTGCTAACTCAATACTTAATTGCTAACTACAACTTAATAATAGTTATTAGATATTCAAATTAAAGGCTTAGATTATCAACCACGAAATGTTAATATGATCAACAAATGTCACGACCGCACCTTACTAAGGATAGCATTGCTCGGTGAATCGTAACTAGGAGATGGGAAAAAGAAGAGGGGATAGAAAGGGGATGAAAGAATGAACAATAAGACACTCAAATACGTTTTAATAAGATAAAGAAGGTTCACAAGGCAACGAAAGATCATGAAGATCAAAAGAGTGTTTATCACATGTCACTCGTTGCTGATCATTTATGTATACATACCTTATTTTAGTACCGATTTATACTACACACTCCATTTTCCTGCCAAAATTTGATATATGTTCACAAAATATAGTTTCACCATTCCATTTTCGCATATCCACCAAAATTAGTTACTCTCAGTTTACTTTTCAATTTTTATTTGTTTCTTCTACTTTGATATATTTTTCTATTATGTCTCTTATAATATTACCTATTTTTCTTTTTTGCAATATCTTAACGTACAATAATTTCATCTTTCACAATTAACAATCTGTTTTTTCTTATAAAAGAGATATGCATTTGTACTCCAACTATACTATTCCATGTTTCTCCTTCTCATACACACACACATATAATTTAGGTTCATATATAAAATGTTGAGTATCTCTAAACACCCATTTTTCTCTGCAATTATAATAACATCAGTACATTATTTTCAACTTTCACATTTCAAAAGTCTTTTTCTTCTTAAAAAAGAGTATGTTGTTTTGTACCCCAACTTTTTACCTTTTTTTCCAAGAAGAGGTAAAGATACCTTCTCAAAATGAAAGAAGATATAATATCTCTCCATATTAGAAATAAGCCACTCACCCCTTAAAAGGCCTCATAAGGGGGAGGGTTATCTACACTTATATAGATTAGATTGGATCATCACCAAGTCGATGTGGGACAAAATTGAGAGAATTTAACACGCCCCCTCACGTGTGGGCCGAAAAGGACATCGGTCTTCCATCACGTAGGTAGGCAATGCAAGAGATAAGAGAGAACCATCATCGATGTGGGCCGGAAAGGACATCCGTCTTCCACTCGTGAGGTAGATAAGAAATAAAGAGAAATCCATCATCGACTTGGGTCCGCTCTGATACCATATTAGAAATGAGCCACTCACCCCTTAAAAGGCCTCATAAGGAGGAGAGTTATCCACAGTTATATAGATTAGATTGGATCATCACCAAGTCGATGTGGGACAGAATTGAGAGAATTTAACACTCCAAATACTTTTTTCATTGGAGCATAAAATTTTATTAAGAAGAGGTAAATATGGTAGTTATTTCTCTTTACCTCCTTATTTACCTTTTCCCTTAAAAATGCTCTGAGTGTGTTAATCGAGATGATGTAAGATAGGCTCACGGGAGGGAGATGAATTATTGAAGATGAGGTAAGGTAGACCGTAGGCTCACGGGAGGTAGGGAGATGAATTATTGACATTGAATGCGAATCTCATCCTCAATTTTAGGAGTATCTCAATATCACACATACATAGATTTATTATACATCACTTTGATTATGATTTTACCCTTTACATCGATCTATAAGTATTAAAATTTGTATGGCTTTCAACTGCATAAGTAAATAAGTAATCTCAAATTACATATATTATGATCAATTTAAGTAATATTGCCCAATACAGATATACTCATAATGTAAGGTGAAACAGTCACGGGAGATGCTTCCCCATTTACAAAAAAGTACACTAGTTTATTCATTTCAGTTTTAAATTTGAATATCAAATTAAAGTATTAAGAAGAATTATACTTATATCCCTAATATTAATATCTCATTGGATGCGAATTAATATTATACTGAATACGGAGTCTATGCTCAAATAAAAGAATGGGCATCATAAGTTGAGATATTTAATTATGAATTATTTAAGATATACGTAAAAATAGACATTCAGTTGAGATTTTTGCGTTATTAGATTTTTAAATATGCGTTTATCTACATGTTTTTAATTGATGAGATAAAATTTCTCAAATAATAAGACATCTTTTGAAAATTTGATGGTTGTCTTAGAGTGAGATGAAGTGATGCTTTGCAATGAATATAGTGTTAACATTACAAGTGCCAAGTGGGCTCTTTTAGGGCTGGCAATTTTTGGCACGACACGATAACAGGACACGAACCCGCACGAAATTAATGGGTATGTGTCAAAGCTTATTGGGTTCGTGTCCTTATCGTGTCGACACGATAACGATACGAAAATTTCGTGCCGTGTTCGTGTTACACGTTAAGTGTACTATAATATTATTTCGTGTCGTGTTCGTGTTACACGTTAAGTATATATAATACTTATTAAATTTAATTTTATTTATTTTAAAATTTTAAAAATTTAAAAAGTTAAAATTAAAATTAAAATTTTCATATTAGAAATAATATTAATATATTATAATATTATTATTATAGTGTTGTTATCGTGTTGTGTCATATATGTATTGTTATCGTGTCGTGTTGATCCGGAGTGGTCTGTGTCGTTAATGGGTTCGTGTCGTGTTCGTGTCTGAGGGTAGTGGGTCGTGTTCGTGTTTGGAGTTTTCTTAACGGGTCGTGTTCGTGTTTGTTGTTATCGTGTCGTGTCGTTATCGTGTCGACACGATAACGACACAACACGCACGATTTGCCACCCCTAGGCTCTATGTACAAAATCATTTATCTCTCTGCCCATATTTCCACTTCTATTTAAAGCCTTGAATGAATCCTAACCCTAATTTGAACCTACTCTTCTCTTCTCCTCTTCCTCCTCTGAAATGGACCCGGACCCGATCGACCGTGCCGAATTGAGCCGTGTTGCTACCGAAGCGATGGAAAAGCTCGGCATTCCCCCTGAGAAGATGGAGCAAATGCGCCCAGCGTACGAGGCCTTCTATTCGCTCTCTTCCTCCGTGGCCCGAATCAAGACTCTGGAGAAGACGGTCGAGGAGGACGAACGCTCACTGGAAGAGATTCGCCGGGAGCTGAGCTCAGGCCCAAGCTGCACATCCACCGCGGTCAAGAGCTTGAGTTCTTCAACAGTCAACTGCGCGCTACCTATCAGGGCAAGGTCGTAATAATCGACTAGACTATTATGATGTTCGTGTTTGTGTTCGTGTTCGTGTTTGTGATGTTTCATGTATTTCTAATAATGTTCTCTATTATGTGTTGTTGTATTGTTTTATGGTTGTAATATATTGTTTTAATATATCCTTGTTTTCCATTCGATTTCTTTCATACTTGTTAAATTGATCTTTATATTTCAAGTTACCTTACTAAACAAAATTGTATATTAGGGTTTTCGTAAATCAATTTCCCAGGCCTTGAGTTAAAAATACTTTTTCAGAAATGTCACACTGAATCACCAGAATGTTATATGATCTTGAATTATATATACAGTATATTACTTATACTGGATTTACTCATTTTGATGAAGTTATATAATATTTTTAGTTATATATTTTGATAAATGGATATATAATGTGCATACTAATCAAAATTGTTATCAATATATATTATTCAAGTAGATCAGTAGTGGATGCAAATTAAGATATAATTCCATTCCAAAATTGTCACAGTATATGATCCCAATAATGAGGAAACAATCACACTTCTATAAAGAATTCTTTTATAATAAGATGTAAGAATCTATCATTTTTAATCTAAAGCTTAAGTATCCAGAGAAAATTCAGTTATATTCTTCAAAATATATAGGACATGTTAGGTTTTGAAAGTAGCAAACTCTTCAAAATGCCTCTTCATTTTGCAAGTGTAAGGAATGGAAAACCTACAATGATGGATCTGTTATATGATGCATGATAATTCTATTACATATATTTATTATTTTCAATTATTAATATGGCCTCACAATGATTGATTGCTAGCTTGTTGTTGAGTGATATTGTCCAACAAAATAATCCACACTCTGTTATGATCCTTTGCCTTTTATACTTCTATACTTTAATACCCTAATGTTAAAAAAATGGTGCTTTAGAGTCTGAACTAATCTGTCGTTTCAATTAATTCTCTCTTAGTACTCACAATCATTCAAAAATATTATTTTAAATACTACTTTTCTCTGCACTCTTTGTAACTTGTATGTGATCTAAATAGGGAGTATTTCGTGTATCTCTAAATCTCTCTCACACACACACACACACACACACACACACACACACACACACACACACACACACACACACACACACACACACACACAATAATATAGGTTCACATGTGATCATCAACCATCTCTGTACTCCCAACTTTCTCTGCAATCTCTCAACAAAATAATGTTTCCATTTCCATCATCTCTGCAATTAAACTTTTTCTCATAAAAGAATCCCATGCTTCTAAATTTGGTATCTATAGCTAGTGTTTCACATTCACATGTCAATATGTCATGTCTTTATTTTCCATGGTACTAGTAAATATATATACCCAGGACATGTATGGGGCAAATGAAAGTGATATTTTTACAAAGAAAAAAAAGTAAATTATGCTCTACATCTTTTCAATTTACAAGAATTAATTGGTTACCTACCCTGGTACCTTTTCTTTCCATTCGATCATTATTAACAATAATTAATGCATTGCATAATATTCTTTTTGTTATTGTTTATAATTTCCAAAAGTTTATTGTTAGAACAGTGTTCATATTGTTAGATACATTACTTCGAGATGTAATCGAGTTGGAATATTTGAATAAGAGAAAAGTAAATTGAGATAGAGAAAATCCCAACCTCAGCAAAACATGTTATCCAAATGAAATAATCAGACATGAGAATTGAGATTTTTCCAAAGGAATCTAGATAATGAACAATAATTTCTTTTAGCAAAGGTTGTTGTTAGTATGCCTTGAATTTGTATAGGATTAGGTTTCCTAATTGAGATAGGATTATGTTTCCTAGGCCCAGTCTGTCTAATGTGTGTCTATATATATGAGAGTAGAGCACATAATTATGTGATCTGATCTGACAGATCCAATCTGTAGGCATAATCTGAAAACCGCAGTCATAATACAATTTGTTCTCCGTTTTTGCCCGTGGACGTAGCCAACACAACGTTGGTGAACCACGTAAATTCTGTGTCTATTTACGTTCTTTTGTTTCTCGATTCACAATTGCCCTATTTGTCATAACAGTTGTTTTGTCTCCATATTATTGGTAGGGGTGGTAGTACCTTTTTTTTCTACCCAGCTTCCATAAATTACTAAACAATTTAAGAAGAAATCGACAATAATTGCTTCTGACATATGGGAAAAAAATTCAATCACTCAAACAATAACTCACCATGGTGAAATTTAATACTAGAGCACTCCCATGGGAGTAGCGATGCACATGACGATACATCCCCGACATCGCCGAAACATCCCCGACCCATTGTGAGGGTTTCGGGGATGTTTTAGCGTTATTATTCCTCCCGATACAACGCCGTCGATCTCCCGATGCATCCCCGAATTATCGCCGAACCATTGTGGAGGTTCGGCGATAATCCGGGGGATAGATTTTCAATTTTTAATTTTTTTTTTCAATTTTTTATAAATAATAATTACTAATTTAATTATTAATTATACTAATTAAGAATTGTAAAAAATAAAATATTGAGAGTCTTGGAAATGTGAATAAAAATTGGTTTCGGGATAATTCGGGGATACCTGATAGACTCTTGATCTATCGAGCTAGAGCACCAACGATTATAACAAAACAAATAACAAGATAAACCCTAGCTGAGGTGCTAGGGGCGGTTTCTGCCAGAACCAGAATGAGAACAGAAGTTTAATTCATATTTCTCAATGAATGAAAATACGATAAAATTCTATTATATAGAATTCTAAACCCTAACAAATGTCTTGCTAATCAAGAAAGACCATTAAAACAAACGATATGGAAAATAAATAAAGATAATTAACTAAAATAAGAAATAAATCCCAAAAGATATGTTGGAGATGATCTTCGGCGAGATTTGCTAGATCGAGGTCCCTATCAATACCATTGGGGGGTTAGGGGATAATTCGGGGATAACTTCAATAGGTGACGTGGCGCACATGTGGCGAGCTATCCCCGGATTTATCCCCGACCATTGGGAATGCTTACATGCCCATTATGTTGGTCCCACAATTTTTCACAGACTATATACTATTCCCTCTGTCCTAAGGAAGATGACCCCTTTCTCGGGCGGCACATAATTTTATGCTCTTTTATTTTGTGTGTTAAGTGGAGAGAGTAAAATAAGAGAGAATAAATAAAATAGAGATAAAAGTATTTTCATTTTTAATAATGGGACATCTTGGTTGGAATAAATTGAACCCCGGGCCAAAGTGACTAGAAAACTTGGTGATGCTACACAAAGTTACTTTGACAAGGTATGTCGACGCCAATAACATCTTTTTCTCATTTGAATAATAAGAGTGCAATTATTCTCTACATGATTGCTGCACATTTGAATACAAAAGTATATAAAAACTTCAACACATATTAATTTTTTTTTAATATTATTTCTTATTTACTAATATAATTTCTATTTTCTCTTACTCACATTCATACATACATACATACATAAGAATTGAAGGTCAGCGACAAGGATACCCGACTCTTTTCGCGTGCATATATAAAATCAATTCAATTGTCGCGAGAGACTGACTGTAAAGTCCTAAAAGTCCCAAAGAAGAATTTGGTGGGGGATAAATTGGAATTAATAAAAAATCAAAATTTGGAATCAAATTATTTTTCTTATTTTTTATCATAACACCTTACATGAGAACTTAATAATTGGAAATTTGATTATTTTCCAATAGTACAATCCGGTTAACAATCATAATCGCAGAAGCAATAAATATTTTCAGCACAATAGGGATGGGGATTTTTATCTTGATGGTCTTTGAGGCACCTGCGATTGGCACAATCGTTGTTGCAAACTGATCCACCCTCCTTGCAACAATCATCATTCGAAGCTGTAAGATTAGCATGGGGTCGAACGCCTAGAGCTTGAGCTCGAACGGCTGCACAAGAGCAATAAGTTTGGGAACATCGTGGTTCTCCAAACGTCTCTTCCACGCCTAGAAAGAAAAGCACAAGCAAACACATTTTAATTAATGAACAAACACCAAAAGGTATAGATCTACAAATACCAAATTTTGAATTCATGTTTTATTTTCTATATAACCAAGAGTGTGATTATACTATTGAGTAAAAATAGCTATGAGCTATCCTAACAAGCAAACTATTAAAATAAAAATAGTCGATTGCCAGTTTACCTAAGGCAAAAATGATAAGAAAAACACAAAAGGATTGAGCTAGTGAAATCATTTTGCCTGATTTTATGTTTAAACTATGTATGCAAATTGTCTTATTTATATCAACAATTTGATCTAGCACATACCATATAAAAAATCTGATAAACTTATTAATTGCAATTATTATTAAATGCAGTTTGAAAAAAGAATTGTTTGGTGTGAATACAATTTTCCATTAAATCAATAATGAGCTGAATTGAAAGTTACTTTGGAACATATAAAAATCTGATCAATTTATTAATTGCGATTTTTATTAAATGCGGTTTGCAAAAAAAAAATTGTTTGGTGCGAAAATTAATTACTATATTCCATTAAATCAATAAGGAGCTGAAAATTGAAAGTAACTTTGGAAATAATTTTTTAAAAAAATAGCACATATCAGTAAAAAATCTGATCAACTTATTAATTGCAATTTTTATTAAATGCGGATTGCAAAAAAAAAATGGTATGAAAATTAATTACAATTTTCCATTAAATCAATAATGAGCTGAAAATTGAAAGTAACTTTGGAAATAATTTATAAAAAATGTTTTTTGCAATAGCTATTCGATTGCAATTTCAAAAAATTAATTACAATTTTCCATTAAATCTAATGAGCTGAAAACTGAAAGTAACTTTGGAAATAATTTATAAAATGTGTTTTTGCAACAGCTACTCAACTCCAATTTCAAAAAATTAATTACAAATTTTCCATTAAATCAATAATGAGCTGAGAATTGAAAGTAACTTTGGAAATAATTTATGATTTTTTTTTTTTTTTTTTGCAATAACTGCTCAAATTCAATTTCGATTAATTTTGATAAGAACAACTTCAAAAAGGGTCTAAAATATAACATAAATAACCGCAACTAAACAGTTTTGAATTGAGTTCCCAATTTTTTATTTTTCCTAGATCTATAGACGAAAAAGGACGTGAGTGCTACTTTTATATACTTTTTCCGTTACTTAAAAGTAAGAACTTTTGAACGACATAGATTTTAATGTAAAATTGGTAAAGTAGAATAGAGATAGAATGAAAAATATGTCAGTGATTAATGGATTTCGCCTCGTTAGAAAAAGAAATTTTTGAAAATAAATTTTTTTTTATTATAGGAAACGAAATAAAAAGGAAACAATTTCTATTTTAGGAAAGGGAGGACCACTACAAAAAAATAATGTAAGTGAAATATGACAAATTTTGTGGGACGGAAAAAAATGAAAATAAGTGACAAACTTTATGCGAGGGAAGAAGTAATTAATAGAATTATATTAGTTGAATAAAATTATAAAAAATTTCAATTCTAATCCTGAAAGCGAAGGTATGGTCGACAAGTTTGTAACTTGAAATCCTAAATGGCCCGACAAAATCGATATGGTTGGCTCAGGCCTGAGAGGGTTGGCGCGATTAATATCCCTACATAAGAATAAGATGTTGGGGCATCGATCTTATATATATAGTGTTGGTTTCTGGAATTACAAGATATAAAACTAGTCGGGCGTAATACAACCCAAGAAGAAATACAAATGGAAAAACTGAAACACGATTACAAGAAAAATGCAAAACAAGTAAACCGTGAAAGTGTTTAGCCGAATCGACGAGTCCTCTTTTCGCAAGACGAGATACGCCCTAGTAGTGCTCTTCGGATTGGCGTTTCGTCCAAAGATAAAACGACTACGTCTCTGATGAAGCAACACCGCTATCAGCAGAGCTCCGACGAACTGGACGGAGGAGAGGGCAGAGCTTTCGATAGAAAACAATGCAGAAGAGAGGAGAGAGTGTATGATGCAGAGTGCTATTCTAGTTTCTGGTGTGTAGAATGCTATAACGACTAGCCTATTTATAGGCTCAGTCCACTGCAGGGGTCAACACAGCCTTGATGTTGTCATCAATGCTAGACCGTAACGGTCGTCAGTTACGAGGCGTTACATGTCGTTACAGAGCTGAGAGGCTAAATCTAGAAGCTTCTAGATTCGATCATGACGTGGACTGTCACGTGTCAGCCACGTTGGCTTACCGCATCATACTGACGAGGTGTCATCCCGCTTGGCTCGCTGACGTGGAAACGGTGGTGGTCTAAAAAGAACTAGACTAGTCCACGACCACCCAAAGACCAATTGCCAAGATCCAAGGGCACGGGCTCGAGGCACGCGCCGGGGCGGACGGCGCGTGCGCGCGCGCGTGTGGGCTCTTACAGCCCATCTTAGTCCACTATAATTATTACATGTAATAATCCTTCTTATTAAATACTAGTTTAATAAGGTTGTAACTTTCAATGTGGGATAATTAACTATCTTAATTATTCCCTAAGCTTCTCTCATAGCTCGTTAAGTTTGCAATTTTGCACAACTTTAATCCATTATTTCTCACTCACCGGGAATCGGATTTGAGAAAATGAATATACCACGGTCATCTACTCCGAACGTAGATTGACGCTATATCATTTAATTTCACAAAAATTAAATATTTCGTAGAAATTGTAATTAGTCAAAGTCCATTGACCGACATATATTCCAACATATAGTTGTTTCTTACTTTGTAAATTGTGTACGAAAAATATTTAGTGAAATCTCTAGTCTAATATCGACTCCGAACATAGATACATATCTTACTAAATTGGGTCAATAATTCATGTGTTTATTTCCCCTTATTTCTTGTGCTGGTTTCCAACAGAATCAGGGTTTAGTAAAATTGCTACAATGCCAATGATAGATTTTGAATACTTCTTCACAAAAAGTTTGGAGAAAATTTCCATTTAGAACGACTCAAAGAAAGAAACGAAGAATTGTAAGGGAATCAATAGGTAAAAAAAATCCTGAATTTTATAATAATTTTCTTTAATTTTAGGAATTAGATTACATCTCTTAATTTCTTACTAACCAAAAGACGGAAATTTCAAATTCTGAAATTAAATTATTTTTCTTATTTTTTATAATCAAATCACATATGGAAATTTAATAATACTACTCGAAAATCATGTTATTTTATTATAACAATACAATCTATTCTAACAATCATAATCGCATATGCACAAATCTACTGAACAAGAGGGCTTGGGATTAAGATTCGCATATGAATCCTGGCACAAGAGTTTGCAACATGGAAAGTCGCAGTGTGATCCACCATCCTTGCAGCATGACTGACCAGGACATTCCCCAATTACTTTCGAACATCTGGTTAATCCAAATGTCTCTTCCATATCTAGAAAGAAAAACACACAGAGACACATTTAATTAATGTACAAACATAAAAAATTGCAAATCTACAAATATTGAATTATAAAGCCATGTTTTAATTTTTATATAACCAAAAATATCGATATGCTATTGAGTAGGAATGTCAATTAGATCAGTTCGAAATCGACAAACCCAAATAGATTGAGAAGAAAAGTATAGAACGGAAAAAATTATATCTAACTCAAGATCAAGCAAACATATTCAGAAAACACAATATTTTTAGTACGAATTAAAAGACTAGCTTGCGTAACATTCATAGCCGTATTGATAAGGTAGTTTACCAAAGGCAGAAATGAGGAGAAAAAGAAAGCAAAAGGATTTAGTTAGCGAAATCATTTTGCCTATTTTATGTTAAAACTATGTATACATGTCCTATTTATATAGAAAGTTTGAGCTAGCATATACCATATCAAAAATCTTATAAACTTTTGTTGGCAAATTTTATTAAATACAATTTGCAAAAAAAAAAAATTGTTTCGTGTGAAAATTAATTACAATTTCCCATTAAATCAAGATCTATAAAGTATATTTGTTGAATAGTAAATGAATGAGAATAACTCATACCAAAACTTATACTGACCCATAAAAATGCCTCAAATCACAGTATAAAATCAAGATTTTAATTAACCTCTACATTTTCAAGCTAGTAAGTGTAATACTATTAAACATGTAAATGAACTTTGGATATTTGAAGTCGATAATCAAATAGGATATTTATCAAATCATAAGCATCAAATTGAGTAGAAGTAACTTTCAAAAAATTTACTCCGTATTTATCTTCTCTTATTACCAACAAGTAAAGTGCTAGATATCGTAAGAATTAATTATAGCGACTTTTGTGTGGTCCGGTGATTTATTTTCGAAAAATATAGTCAATTGGTCTCATCTCCGATGAAAATCGAAATTCTATTTTGCAGTGAAAAAGAAACTCCAATCGTGCACAAAAATAAACTCAAAAACCTTTTTTGAGTATGAACAGTGAAAACGTGAACTGTGGACCACAAACAAACTTTTTCAATTGTAAAAATGCAAAACACTTGAGAATTTGCATTCCAGGGTAGTTGATTATGTTTTATTTCGAAAATTGAAGAAGATTGGTGCATGAGCAGTGATGACGATGAACACATAAAATATTGATGACGATGAACTGTGCAGAAGAATAAAGAAAATATAGGTTTTAAGTCTATATTAGGGCTAAATAAAATATTCTAGCCTGATTGGCTGGCTGTCTCCAATCAGAAAGTCTTGGATTAGGGTCGACAATTTATAATTTGAATAACCCATAGCCAAAAATCTCGACAAAACCAATAAGATTAGTCCAAACCTAAGCGAGTTGATCCGATTGACATCTCTCTACATAAGATGTTGAACACATAACCAAATAATATAGTAGGTCATTATAAGAGAATATAAGGTTATTATAAGACTATTTTTAGCTTATTAGGGCCGGAGAGAGTATATATATATATGGATATAATCAAATGCAAACTCTAAATATTGTATAAATGACAGGGAAAAAAAATCCTTAATTTGACAATAATTTCCTTAATTTTAGGAATTAGATTACTTAGTTTATATTTTTATAGTCACACAAAAAAGACAAGAATATAAAAATTATAATTGCAAATCAATTTATTTTTCTACAATAACATAATTTGTTCAACAATCATAGTCGCAGAAACAATACTTAAATAAACAATATGGTGTAGGATTGAGATTTGCAAATGATCCCGCCTTGCAAGATTCATTGCAACATGCCATGTCGCAATCTCCACATATATCATATCGCACTCTACATCTCTTTCCAAATGTCTCTTCGACACCTAGAAATACAAGAAATAGACATTCAATTAATGACCAAACAACAAAAAAATATGGATTTGCAAAATACTAAATTCGAAAGCCATGTTTTATTCCATAACCATGAGTGTCGTTATGCTATGTGTGTGAAATCAATTCAATTTGAAACTGACGAATACCCGAATAGATTAAGAAGAAAATGGATAGATGAAAAAAAATCTATATCTAACTAAAGTTGAAGTGAACATCTTAAAAAAACAACATAATTTTTTTTTTTGTCTTGAGAATATATAGAAAATTCAATACAAAAATTAAAAGAATTTAAAACATCAAAATATTAAAACATAAATTCGATTGCTAGTTTACCTAAGGCAAACATGAGGAGAAAGATAATACACAATGATTGAGTTAGTGAAACCATTTTGCCTAATTTTATGTTAAAAATATGTACATTGTATGTTCTATTTATATACACACTTTATCTTGTCATTAACACATGTTACATGAATCATGATTGTATTCGATAACAGAAAATTTAATTTTCAAAAATCTGATAACTTCGTTGGCAATTTTTATTAGATACAATTTGCAAAAAACATTGTTTTGGCAATTCTTATTAAATACAATTTGCAAAAAACATTGTTTCGTGTGAAGATTAATTGCAATTTACCAATATTAAATGAATGAGAATAGTTTATCATACATAATTATATTATAAAATCAGAGTATAAAAATCAAATAGGATAATTATCAAATACTAATTATTAATCATCAAAAGAGTAGAAGCACCTTTCAAAAGTTTTATTATCTTCTTTTATCACCAACAACTAAATTATATTGCTAGATATTGTAGTAAGAGTTAATTATAATCAATGAGACCATGTCCGATGAATATTCAAAATCTATTTTACGGTGAAAGGAAGCTACAATTGTGCAAAAAAGGAAGTAGTAATTTTTTTTTGGGTTTGTGAACAGTGAAAACGTATACTCTCTAATAGTTTGATTAAAAACTCAATTAATACAGATTAGCATTAAATAAATATTAATATGAAGTTCACGTGACATGCTTTTGTATCACAATTAGGGTAATTTGAATCCCTAAAACTGTGGAATAATATACTCCTCATATATGCACAATTTTTTCAATTTTTGAAAATGAAAGATTACATACTAAATTACTAATTGTAGGGTTGGCAGCGTTTTTGAGGGCTAGATTTTAGGAATATATTCCAAATATATTTATTTACTCATATACATTATTTCATCGCATTCTGGGAATGTATTTTAATACTCCTTAATTACTAATACAATTAGGCAATACAAAATATATAAATGAATTGAGATGAGTTTTCTTACGTCTAATACAAAAACTTAGGGATACAACATACTTAATTAACCATAGAGATTTCAACAAATCTCATTAACCAGCTTAGTTAAGGCAATAAACGATTTTACATACAAAATTTTAAAAAATTATACAATAAAATGTAGTGTAAAATCTCTAATCATTCTTACAATGAAAACAACCCAACAATATAAATACTCCTGCAATTTTATTCTAGGGTTAGAAGAAATGAGATACTATATGGAGCGGCTACTTCTTCCACAAATATCTCTTCCTCCTTAGTCTTAATCTTTAAGTATAATAAAACACTAACAACAAGGCCAAAATAGATTATTAGAAAGTACAAAACAAAGCAATCAAAAAGAGTAAATACATTTATGCACCAATATAACTCAAGAGAAATAATATAATAAAACTCTAAAACGAGTGCACAGTCATATTATCCATCACCAAGGATTTGAGGGAAACAAAACTAGGACTATAAATAACTAAGTTGGAATCATCATAATAGATCTGCGCGTTTGCGATCAGTCGAATAGGTTTAGTCGCGACATTCGGGTAGTAGAATATTCGAGCAGATTTATCCAATGAGAGTAAGATCCCGCCGTCTTGCAATGCTTTAATGGGATAAAGCTTATCAGGCTCATTTCCGAGTAGTTGAATTTCATCAATAATATTATCAATTTCATCCTCGTTAACGTGCTCACTCATATTATATTTTAATATATGACGAAGAATATCATAATCATGACGGAAATCATGATGCCCCCTTTTGAATGCGTCGAATTTCACAAGAACACTGTGAACTCTGTCTACTGGCATATTTTGATCATATCTGAATGCATGACGAACACATTGACCAATTTCGAGCATTCCCATATGTCTCTTGATAACATAATCAAGAGTCCAAGATTTGTCATCTCCATACTCTTTCATGCACCATATTTTAATCCCTTCTTCATATGTATCATCACCATATGTATCATCACTGAAGCACAAGAGACCCCCCAAATCAGATAGTGAGAAATACTGAAAATTGAGTAATTGATAATAGCCTTTTTGTCCAGGACAAGAAAAAGAGGTAAATAACTCTGTTTCAAGATCGAGACAAGAAATCATAGCTTCGCGACTATCATGTAGTACAAGCCAGTGAAGATTCCCATTAACAAAAGCAACCTCGTACTCCACGTCATACTCAAACTGGCTCCCAATTGCGATGCTTCTCCACTGCCCCGTGCCTAGAGTGTATACTTGACACGTATTTTGAGATTGAGAAATCATAACAAGCTTGTGCTGACCACTTTTGCTTACACCAAATCCAAATGCATATTCCCAACAATCACGCTCAAGAGTAAGAGTGACATACTCACGAGTGATTGGATTGCATATGAATAGTTCAGGCGCGGAGATCAAGTTGATCATGAAGAGCAAGCCATTAACTGAGCTATGTGTAAATGAGTTAGGGATATGGGAGAGAACAAAACCATTGGGTAGCTTTTGTATCACTTCATTATCATCAATAAACCCCAAGAGGGAGAAGGTACCGTATGAGAATGTGAGGTCCTCAACGGTGGGGAGGCGGCCCGAGGACAAGGCCGCACGACGAGCATGCCACGGGCCGAATTCGGGGGACTGCACCAGATCGCGCCATGCCTTGCAAACGCACTTGGACCTCACGATGCTTCGAGCGGGGAGTCTTGACAGGATGTCCACCGTGATTTCTCGTGGAAGATCATTGAATCGATCTCGATTCTTGATTTTCATATTTTGGAGTAATTGATGAATGTAACGCTTCAATTTTCCTACTTCTACAAGTCTACAACTATATATAATTGTTAATTTATGAGGCGATATTAATTTGTTAAGTACGTGATTCCTATATTTATGATTATTTAAAAATATATAAGGAATAAACTTGTTTCCATGTTAAAATAATTAGTTTATACTACAATAATTTTATATTTTTTTGTTTATAAATATATTTTATTTTTTAAACTAATGTATTCATAAATATTTTGGATAGAGATAAAAATCAGTTAATAATAAAAACTAAATCCTAAAACTATGGAATAATATAGTCCGAATATATACAAGGCGATATTAATTTGTTAAGTATGTGATTCATATATTTTATGATTATTTAAAAATATATTATAAAATAGTCACCATAACTCAGCGTAATTGTGACCAGTGAATTTTCACTATATATATAAGATATACTGTACTCCAAAAACTTGTTTCCATGTTAAAAAAATAATTAGTTTATACTATAATAATTTTATATTCTTTTGTTTATAACTATATAGTATTCATAAATATTTTGGATAGAGATAAAAATCAGGTAATAATAAAAACGAATTCCTAAAACTATGGAATAATATACTCCTAAGAGCATCCGCAATGGTCGGCTAGCGACCGGCTAGCCGATTCGTCGCGCTAGCCGATCGGCTAGCCGAACCATTGCAACCGGCCAGCGCGAAATCGGCGAGCGCATCGGCGTGGGCTGGCCGATCGCTCGTCGCTAGCCGATCCGCTGGCCGATCGGCTAGCCGCCATTGCAGAGGCCCGATCGGCTAGCGATCGGCCAGCGGTGTTTTCCGATTTTTTTTTTTTTAAAACCTATATAAACGCGATTTTCGTTTCATTTTCATTTGCACCACTTGTTTTAACGAGTTTTCTCTCTCTCTAACTTTCTGTACAAGAGCATTATCGAGCGATGGATCACAACAACGAGTCCAGCCCAGCGACGAGTGGATCTCAGACTCTCACGGTACCTGTGGGATCTGGATGGGGGCAGATGGGCCCGGGGTTTAACATCCCTTGGAATCAGATGATGGGGATGATGGCTGGTGCGCCGGGGGGTATGCCGTGGGGGATGACGGGCGGGCAGGGGAGCGGCGGGCAGTCAGCGCCCGGGTGGGGGGTATGCCCCAGATGCAGCAGCAGATGCTGCAGCAGATGATGGGGATGATGTGGCAGGGCGAGGGGCAGGGGGGGTGCAGCACGGTATGTATCCCGGGACGCAGGGGGGGTTGCAGGGGCAGGGGTCACCGGGAGGGGACGCGGTATATCGGCCCTCCCTTGATTTTTTGACGGCTTCGTCTCACACGTCGACCCCAGCGGAGACGCAGTTCACTGGCGAAGAAGAAGACGAGGGGGAAGGCGAAGGTGGTCGGCGAGTCATCGCAGCCCGCTGTTGACCGCACCCCGACCCGGAGGAAGTGGACGGAGGATGAGTACGCCGGGGTGGCCAGGGGGTGGTTGGAGGTGTGCGACGATCCGCTGGTTGCGAACGAGCAGCGGGTCGTCAACATGTGGGCGAAGATCAGAGCTGCCTATAGGAGGCACTGCCCGCAGGGGAAGGACTTCAGCAACGAGGAGGTCCGGAAGGGGTGGGAGCGCACCATGGCCGCGGTGGGCCGTTTTGCGAATTTGTACGCCAACGCCCTCCGTCAGCTCAAGAGTGGGCAGAACGAGGAGAACGCCCGGAGGATAGCCGCGAGTCAGTTCCCCGTGGAGGGGAAGTATAAGGAGTTCACCTTCTGGGAGTGCTTCTTGTTGCTGAAGGACTCCGAGAAGTTCCGGGCGGGGTGCGATGCTGGGTGGCCGAAGAAGCAGCGACTGAACTATAGCGGCGACTACAGCGGCAGCAGCGGCGGATCCCACGACCTCCCCCCGGATGTCGAGGAGTTTCCAGGTCCTCCTTCATTTACAGGTCGCCCCCGCCCGATTGGCCAGAAGCGGGCGCAGCGAGCTGCGAGGGGCGGATCCCCCCTATCGCCCGGCGAGGTCCAGTCCTCCGCCCTCCCACCCGCCCCACTCGAGTACACTCTCCATTCGCGTAACCATACACGGGATCAGATGTACAAGGTCTTACAAGAGTGGAGGGCCGCCACAGACCCCACGGAGAAGATGTTTCTTCAGGAGATGCTCGAGAGCATGCGTGCCGATTTAGCCGCCGCGAGGGCACGGCTTGCGGGTTCCGACGTGAGCTCAGATACCACGGGTGGCGGCAGCGGCAGCGGGGGCGGCGACGGCGACGGAGACCGCGACGAGGAGTAGAGAGCGGCGGGGCCCGTGTGTTGAAGCCCTTTTTTTTAAGAAAAGAATCATGTATTTTTTTTAAATATTTGTACTTTTTTTTAATGGAATGGATTATTTTTCCCGTATATGTGTCGTAAATTTAATTCCGTATTTTAATTCCGTAAATGTAGTGTATTTTGAATTATTTTTATTGCGGCTGGCCTATGGCTGGCCTAAATCTGATGTGGCAGGGGGTTTTTTGAGTGTTGCTGACGTGGCAGGGGAGAGGATGGCTGGCCTATGGCTGGCCTATTAACCATTGCTGATGCTCTAATATATATGAATAAACTAATACACGTTACAAAATTAATTAAAAGTCATAAATTGAAAAATATTAATTGCACTATAATTCTTCCCAAAATTCGAAATGAATGATTACATATAAATTGTAATGCGTTTTTTATACTAGATTGTAGGATATTTTCCTTATATAATTATTTAATTTTATACTGTAGTATTTTCCCAAAAATTAAAAGAATTTAAAACATCAAAATATTCAAATCATAAATTCGATTGCTAGTTTACCTAAGGCAAACATGAGGAGAAAGATAATACACAATGATTGAGTTAGTGAAACCATTGTGCCTAATTTTATGTTAAAAATATGTACATTGTATGTTCTATTTATATTATACACACTCTATCTTGTCATTAACACATGTTACATGAATCATGATTGTATTCGATAACAGAAAATTTAATTTTCAAAAATCTGATAACTTCGTTGGCAAATATAATAGATACAATTTGCAAAAAAACATTGTTTTGGCAATTCAGATACAATTTGCAAAAAACATTGTTTCGTGTGAAGATTAATTGCAATTTACCAATATTAAATGAATGAGAATAGTTCATACATAATTATAGTATAAAATCAGAGTATAAAAATCAAAGAGGATATTTAACGTATACTTTCTCATAGTTTGATTAAAATCTCAATTAATCAAATGACCTGATCTCTATGATGATAAATCGAGTTGGTGTAGTCAGTCGGTTGATTTCGTGCAGAAAATGCGAATTTCGCTATATATATATCTTGTCTCTTAAAGTCCAATCCCTTGTCATTGTTCTCAACTAAAAATAAGGACCTAGAGCCCAAGTTTTGACGTATACCTAGTCGTCCTACACGGTTCCATTATCCACACACCATATGATTCAAGGAAGATTGATGTCGATATAATTCCGCAAGGCTTTATCTAGTTTACTTTATAGTATTGAACATGTTCACTCTTAATTATTTTAATTTATTTGTCTATGAGGAGCTAACACTACTAAAAATCGTGCATTTACCTAGCACATATTTCCGAGCACCAATATGTGCTTGGAATTATAAACAATGCGACCATATTTCGAGCATGGTCAACGTACTAGGAATGCCTATTGCAAATTACGAGCACAAATTGACTTTGCTCGGAAAAAATCCTAGCACAATGACTGTGCTCGGCAAAAAATGCCTAGCACTATGACAATGCTCGGAGATTGTGTTGTTGATTTGTTGTTTTATTGTGTTTATGTGTTTGTTTATGGATAATGAGCTGCATGTGTACTTCATTTTTGCAGATCTAGCTAGTTCATGCATGAGTTGTGCATTTTGGTTAAACATAAGTGAATCTTCACTGGTGAACCTTTCTGCAATCAAAACTTGCTATTGCTGCGGATTGATGCCATCTTCTGCATGATTTTTTTTTTTATTTTGATGCTAAGTTTGTGTCAAATCCTCCGTGCAATGAACATATTGTGTTTACTTTGTTTACTTTTTTAATTATTTTTAAAATCCTTTTGATCATAGTGTTTTTGCTTTGATCTCTCTCTCAGTGCTCGGATAGGCGCTTGGAAATAATTCCGAGCGAGCAAATTACTAGCACCCTGTGTGCTCGAAAATGTGCTCGGAAACCTCGATTTTTCCTAGCACTTTAGGGTTATTCATAGCACTTCGGTGCTTGGTAAATGCACGATTTTTTGTAGTGTAAACTCTTAGAACGCTTGGATTCGAAAATAGTTGATTCTAATGTTATTTTGATTATTTATCGATTGTAGTTCATGTTGCTAATGCTTTTGATTGTTTGGCGAATAAGTTAATGATTCGTTATGTTGTTACAAAACTCAACAAATGAGTAATAAAAAATGGCATATGAATAATTTACACCTAGATCAATATAACCATGGATATTTGAGACTAAGATAAAGAGTGGTCGACAATTTCCGTTTAGAACTATGCACATAAAGTAGAGAAGAAGGTACTCAACTTTAATAATCAATTGGGATCGAAAAAAAAATCCTGAATTAGTTTTCTCTAACTTCAGTTTCCTTATTTTTTACTATAATCAAACCATACATGGAAATTTATTACTTGAAAATCAGATTATTTCTTCGTAAGAATACAATCCGTTCAACAATCAAAATCACAGATGCATAAAGTTCCTGAACAAGTGGACTCGGGATTGAGATTTTCATATGCAACTTTGCACAAGTGTTTGCAACATTTAGGTTCGCATTGTTCTCCTTCCATGCAACACGCGTAACCAGGACATCGCCCAATTGTCTTTGAACATGTGCGCCCAATTATCCTTTGACTCCTTTTTTGTCCTAAAGTCTCTTCCACACCTAGAAACAAAAATATACATTAATTTAATAAATGACCAAACAATAAAAATTTTAAATCTACAAATATTAAGTTATGAAACCATGTTATATTTTCATATAACCAAGAGTGTCGTTATGCTATGAGTAAGAATGTCAATTCAGTTCGAATCCGACGAACCAACCCGAATAGATCAAGAAGAAAATGGACATGAAGAAAATATTATATCTAACTCAAGATCAAGTGAAAATATTTAGGAAATGCAACAATTTTAATACAAACAAAAAGACTTTGTAAATTTTCTAGACCGAGTGGACTAGCTTGAGTAACATTCGCAACCATATTCAATTGCAAGTTTACCTAAGGCAAAAATAAGGAGAAAAACAATACAATAGGATTGAGTTAGTGAAACCATTTTGCCTGATTCTATGTATAAACTATGTAAGCAACTTTTAATATTCATATTAAGAGTTATATCTAGCACATATATAGCATATCAAAAATTTGAACAACTTATTGTTGGCAATTTTTATAAAATGCAGTTTGAATAAAAAAGATTGTTTCGTGTGAAAATAATTGCAATTTTCCCTTAAATCAATAATGACCTGAAAATTGAAAGTTACTTTGGAAAGATGAACTTATTGCTGGCAATTTTTATTAAATACAATTTGCCAGAAAAAATCGTTTCGTGTGAAGATTAATTGCAAATTACCAATATTAAATAACGAGTGACTTATACGATTATATTTGATTACCAATATAATCAAATATGATATTTATAAATAATAATCACCAAAAGAGTAGAAGCACCTTTCAAAAGTTTTATTATTTTCTCTTATTACCAACAAATAAATTGCTAAATATTGTAAGAATTAATTATAGTCAATGAGACCCATCTCCGATAAATATCTAAAATCTATTTTGCAGTGAAAAGAAAACTCCAATCGCGTGCAAAAGGTAAAGAGATTTTTATTACGGGACGGAGGGAGTACATTTTATCAAATTAATAAGTGTAACACTATTAAATTTTTATATAAACTTAAAAATTTGAAATCGTTACTCAAATAGGATAGTTATTGTACGAAAACAAGCTAGTTGAAAGTTATCCCCGTTACTAAATAGTACTCCCTCCATCCCACTTTAGGAGTCCCGGTTTATCATTTTTGGGTATTCCACTTTAGGAGTCCCGGTTGAAATATTTTATAAATGGTATTAGGCCTCACATTCCACTAACTTTTTTCCACTCACACTTTATTATAAAACTAATATAAAAAAGTAGGATTCACATTCAACAATCTTTTTTCACCAAGTTTCATTTACATTTCTTAAAACTCGTGCCGAACTCAACCGTGACTCCTAAAGTGGGACGGGGGGAGTAAGAGCATTCACAATGGAAGGGCCCTCCCATAGGGCCCTTCTTCTTTTTTTTTTCCACATCATCAATTTTGGAGAGGGCCTATCTTCCCACAATGGAAGGGCCCTTCCATAAGGCCCTTCCATTTACATTTCATTTCCACATCATCATTTATTTTATTTTATTTTATTTGCATTTCTATATTTAATATGTTAACTTAATTAAATTAAAAAGTAAAAATATTATAGTACATTAAATAAATTTTAATTTATCTCAAATATTTGACTAACTTATTAATTAACTAAATGAAAACCTAAATTAGTCTATTAATTTAATAAAATTATTGGCCCATTAATTTATAGTCCAATCTATTTAATAAAATTATAGGCCAACTAATTTATAGTTTAAATATAAATTAATAGGGTTAATCTTCCTCATCACAACCGCCGCTTTCTTCTTCTTCTTCCTCCATTCTTCTTCTTCTTCCTCCATGTTTCTTCCTCTCTCTCATTCTATTTCAGCACAAAAAAAAAATAAAAAAATAAGATCAAAGGGCCGACCGGCGGCCCTTCCCCCACAATGTAGGGCCGATCGAAGGGCCTTCTCATCGGCTAGGGCCTATATATTGGCCATATGGGGGAAAGAGAGAGACTTATTGTTCAAACCAGACTACATAAATCAAAGCTCATTTTCAGAAATTAATTTGTTACCCGTTTTAATAATATTTTATGTCCATTAATCTTGCTTTAATTAATTACTCCATTTTTTTTTATCTATGAGTGTTAGCGTTCCAAAGTGTTTATTAAAGCATTAGCAATGGAGCGCTGATGGGCCCCACCATAGTGGAAAAGGGGTGCACCCCTTTTCCACCCCTTTTCCACTATGGTGGGGCCCATCAGCGCTCCATTGCTAATGCTTTAATAAACACTTTGGAACGCTAACACTCATAGATAAAAAAAAATGGAGTAATTAATTAAAGCAAGATTAATGGACATAAAATATTATTAAAACGGGTAACAAATTAATTTATGAAAATGAGCTTTGATTTATGTAGTCTGGTTTGAACAATAAGTCAATATTAATTATGTTACTGACACTAGTGTTGATGACTAGTGTTTATTAGTATGGAGCGCCAATTGCCACTGAAGATCATTTAATCCCTGAGAATAGTTCATACCATAACTTCTATGACCAATAAAAATGCCTCAAATCACTATATATAATCAAGATTTGTAATCTCTACATTTATCAAGCTAGTAATGAAGTATAATACTTAGTTAATACATTTAAATATTGGAGTTTGTTATATCGTTTAACTCACTATTAAATTGCTAACTACAACTAAATGATAGGCTTTGAATCATTAAATTAAGACACAAGATCATACAACTACGAGTATTAATACATTGTAAAAAAATGCCAATTAGGGGTTAAACCATACAAGGAAATTTTTTACTACTTGAAAATCAGATTATTTCTTCATAACAGCACAATTTATGAACACAATTCATTCAACAGTCGTAATCACATATGCATATGTCTAAATTAGCAGTGGGCTTGGGGTTGAGATACGTAAATGCATTCTTACACAATATTAAGATTAATTGATGAACTTATTGTTTCCTCTTAAGATTAATTGCAATTTACCAATATTAAATGAATGAAAATAGTTATAGTTCATACCATAACTTATACTCCTATGTGTAGAAAGCTTTTGACCCGTAAAAATTAGAAATGCCTCAAATCGGAGTATAAAATCAAATAGGATATTTATGAAAATAATAATCATCAAAAGAATAGAAGCACCATTCAAAAGTTTTATTATCTTCTCTTATTACCGACAACTAAATCGCTAGATATTGTAGAATTAAATATAGTCAATGAGACCATCCAGAATATCTAATACTCACTCTCCGTCCACGAAAAATAAGGCTATTCCATTTTTATCCCTCGTTATTTCTGTATATTATTTTATCTCTTACTTTTCTTTCTCTCCACTTTAATTATTTATTATCATTTTCCAAAACGAGTGATAAAAATGAAATAGCTCTATTTTTCGTGGACGGAGGGAGTATTATCTACTCCCCCGTCCCATAATAAGAATCTTATTTTATCATTTCAGCTCGTCTCACAATAAGAGTCTTATTTCACTTTTACCATAAATGGTAAATAAGCCCCACACTGACTTTGCACATAACCAATTTGATGGTCCGTTGGAAATGTACTGAGAGTCCAGTATAGTTCCAACAGTCCGCTGAGTTGGTGCAGTCCATTGATTTCGATTTGAAATAACACAATTTTATATGTTTATTCACTTATTATAAAGTATATAAAACCATCAATAGAAGTATATTATTCTAAAATGTATAAAATATTCTTAGCTCAAATGGCCCGTAGCCAATAGAAGTATTTAAAATTCGAAAGTCCTAGGTCAGGGTTGACAATTTATAATCTGGATTACCCGTAGCCAAATAGCCTGACAAAACCGATAAGATTGGTCCAAACCCGAGCAAGTTGATTTGAACGATGCACAGAAAGAAAAGAAGAATTGTAAGAGAAAGTAGAAGGGAACTTTAATACTCAATTGGGATAGCGAAAAAAATCCGAAATTTTGGTAATAATTTTCTTTGACTTTATTTTCCTTTTTTTTTTGTAATCAAACCATATAAGGAAATTTATTACTACTTGAAAATCATTATTTCTTCGTAACAACACAATTTATGAACACAATCCATTCAACAGTCGTAGTCACAGATGCAAATGTCTACTGAAACAGTTGGCTTGGGATTGAGATATGTATATGCATCCTTGCACAAGGTTTTGCAACAGTCAAAGGGGAAATTTATATCACCATCCTTGCAACATGGGTGAATAGGACAATGTCCAAATGTCTTTTGACACGTCTTCCCAACTAACTTCCGACTCTTATTTTGTCCAAACGTCTCTTCCACACCTAAAAAGAAAACACAAAGAGAGACATTAATAATAAATGGCCAAACAACAAAAATTATAAAACTACATATATTCCGTATAAAATTAAGAAGCCATGTTTTATTTTCTATATATAGCCAATAGTGTCGTTATGTTATGAGTATGAATGTCAATTCAATTCGAAACTAATGAACCAACTCAAATAGATCGAGAAGGCCTTCGTAAATTTTCTAGACCGAATCATAGCCGTATTTAGTTGCTAGCTTACCTAAGGCAAAAATAATGAGAAAAACAATACAACATGATTGAGTTTGTGAAACCATATTCCCTGATTTATGCTAAAACTAGTACGCATGTCCTATTTATATAGACTGTATGATAAATCTGATGAATTTATTGTTGGCAATTTTTATTAGATACAATTTGCAAAAAAAATTGTTTCGTGTGAAGATTAATTGCATTTTACCAATATTAATTGAATTAGAAAAGTTCATACCATAACTTATACTATGTGTAGAAAGCTTACTTAATTTAATTATGTCCCATAAAAATTAAAAAGGCCTCAAATCAGAGTATAAAATCAAATAGGATATTTATCAAAATAATAGTCATCAAAAGAGTAGAAGCACCATTCAAAAGTTTTATTATCTAGATATTGCTAGATATCTAGATATTGTAAGAATTAAATTGCTAGATATTGTAAGAAATTAATATAGTCAATGAGGCCATCTCCGATGAATATCTAATACTACTTTGCGGTGAAAAAGAAGATCGAATCGTCCGCAAAGGGAAATCCAAAAACGTAATTTTTTTGAGTTTGTGTGTGTAAACGTATAGTTAGATTAAAAACTCAATTATTCAAATAATCTAATCTCTATGATGATAAATCGAAGAAGAATTGTATCGTTATTTTAGTTTTTCGGTAATACCATTAATTTTTCAGATCCATACACTATTTTAGTTTTTATTTTTGTCTATGAGTAGCTAAACTCTAAGCTTGGATTCGAAAATAGTTGACTCTAATGTTATTTTTATTATTTATCTTTTTAGTTCATGTTCCTAATGCTTTTGAATGTTTGGTGAATAAGTTAATGATTCGTTGTGTTGTTACAAGACTCGGACAGATTAGTATTGGTACATGGCATATGATTAATTTACACTTAGATCAATATAATTATGGATATTTGAGACTAAGATAAGGACAATAGATCTTATAGAGTGTTAGGAGTTACATGCTCATGATGTGGAACTATATCTAGTATGTAACCCACGATCTAATTTACACTTTTTTTCTCTTTTTTAAGAAGAGGTAAACTACTTTGATTTATAATCAAGGGAAAGCAAACCCCTAATTTTACAATAATTTTTCCCGAGTTTAGGAATATATCACTTACCTAGTTTTCATATAATTAAATGAACACAAAGCTATTAAATTAAAATCACATTATGCTTCTTATTCTTTATCATCAAACCATAAATAGAAATTTAATAGTTGTGAATCGGATTTGCTTTTCCATAATACAATGCTTCCCACCAGTGATGGTCTTTGATTATTTTTAGTAATATTGAAAAATAAAAATATATAATATATTACAAAATTCATCAATCCCTTAAATTAAGAATCAATTCACATTCAATAATTACAGTAATTGAGAACCAATTAACTATAGAATATTAATCAACTCCATTAATCTAGAAACGAAAATTTCAATGAAAAATGAAATCCAGAAATCAAAATCATATTGCTCGACCGAGATGTCCTCCTCTGCTAATGCCGGATGTTCCTAATTTTAAAAAATTAAATAACATAAACCAAAATTCTAAAAACAATATCAAAAGAATTAAATTTGTTCTGATAAATTATAAACCATAACTGGTCGTAAACGTAAGAGTAACTATTATATATGAAAATGGCATACTCAAATTTGGCACTTTTTTCTCTCTTTTTTTTTGGTAACGGAATATAAATTTAAACATTGTAGTATTAAAGTGAACTCGAATCCGAGACATTTGACTTTAGGTATTACCACCTACCGCTGGTCCAACTCACACGCATGCTTCTTTTTCCTTGTATGTGTGAGTAGTGTACGTAGGGAATATAAAATTTTAGACTTCGAACAAAAACAACTCTTCTAATACGGACAAGGGATATGAGAAAAAAATCTCGAATTTAACGATAATTTTCCTTAATTTAGGAATTACATTACTTCCTTAATATTTTTATAGTAAAATAAAGACGAAAATTAAAATTTATAATTGCAAATCAGCTTATTTTTCAATAACAACATAATTTGTTCAACAATCATAGTCGCAGAAGCAATACTTAAACATACAATATGGTGAAGGATTGAAATTTGCAAATCCTGACTTGCAAGAGTCATTACAACATGTCATGTCACAATCTCCACATGAATCATACCGCACTCTACATCTATCTCCAACTGTCTCTTTCACACCTAGAAACACAAGAAATAGATATTCAATTAATGACCAAATACCAAAGAATATAGATTTGCAAAAATATTAAATTCGAAAGTCATGTTTCATTCTCAACATAAATATGAGTGTCGTTATGCAATGCGTGGGAATGTCAATTCAATTTGAAATTGACGAATGGCCCGAATAGATCAAGAACAAAATGAATAGAAGGAAAATTCTATATCTAACTAAAGCTCAAGTGAACATCTTGAAAAAATAACATATTTTTGTCATGAGAATATATAAAAAAACAATTCAAATTAAAAGAATTGAAAACGTCAAAATTCAAATTATAAATTCGATTGCCAGTATACCTATGGCAAACATGAGGAGAAAGATAATGCAAAATGATTGAGTTAGTGAAACCATTTTGTCTAATTTTATGTTAAAAATAAGTACATTGTATATCCTATTTATAATACGCACTTTATCTTGTCACACATGAATCATGACTGTATTCGATAATAGAATTTCAATTTTCAAAAATTAATAAGTTAACATTGGCAATTTTTATTAGATACAATCTGCAAAAAAGTTGTTTTGGCAATTTTTATTAGATAAAATCTGCAAAAAGAATTTGTTTTGGCAATTTTTATTAGATACAATTTGCCAAAAAAAAAATTGTTTCGTGTGAAGATTAATTGCAATTTACCAATATTAAATGAATGAGAAAGTCTTATACTATGTGTAGAAAGCGTACTTAATTTAATTATGACCCATAAAAAGGCTCAAATCAGAGTATAAAATAAAATAGGATATTTATCAAATAATAATCATCAAAAGAGTAGAATAATAATCATCAAAAGAGTAGAAGCACCTTTCAAAAGTTTTATTATCTTCTCTTAGACCTGACCATCCACAATGATCTGCAACATCAGCATTTCTTAGTGACATCCAGTGGCCCGTCACATCAGCATTTCTTAGTCCGAACTAGCCTCCTGCAGTGGTGCGGACTAGTGTCCATTCTTTCAATTTTATATTTAACTTTAAATTTTTTGTTTTCAAATAAAAAATACCAAAATATAATACCCCATACTATTTGTTAGAAGATGTGTGTTTTTCGTCACCCTATATTCTTCTTGGGTGTATAATCGCCATTAAAATGTCGTGAGAGAGAATAACCGCAAAAACACAAGAGAATAATTTTAATGAGGATAATTTCCATGAGAATGATGCACGAAAAGAAAAGAAAATTTGTATGGGAATAAAATAGAAGGTAACTTTTATAATCAAGGAAAGCGAACCCTGAATTTTACAATAATTTTTCCTAATTTTAGGAATTATAATACTTTCACCTAGTTTCATATAATTAAAAGAAACACAAAAATTTAAAAATTAAATTCACATTACGTTTCTTTTTTCTTTTTACCATCAAACCATAAACGGAAATGTAATAATTGGGAATCAGATTGCATACAATTCGTTTTAACAATCATGATCGCAAAAGCAATACTTTACTAGACAGTAGGGTTTAGGATGGTCCTTTTCAAAATCTTCATTGCAAATGTCTTTGCAACATTGAAAGTTGCAATCCATTCCACTCTTACTACCTGGACAATTGTCAAATCTTGCCGTGCATCTGTCTCCAAACGTCTCTTCCACACCTAGAAAGAAAAAAAAAAAAAAAAAAACACGTAACAAATCATCAAACGCCAAAAAATATAATTCTCCAAATATTAAATTGTAAAGCCATATTTTATTTTCTATATAACCAAGAGTGTCATTTTTCGCAACTTATAAACCGGCCCAAATAGATAGTGAAGAAAAGGGATATCTATGACAAAAAAATGTATCCAACTCAAGGTCAAGTGAGCTTATTGAGAAACACATCATTTTACAATACAAATTATGTATTTGAATTGGTAAATTTTTTAGACCTCACGTCCCTTATCTATATAGAAATTGTGTATGAAATAATGTATTTTGGCTAACACAACGAAACTTTTTATAAAATACTTTATTCCTAAAAATGAAATAATAGTTATTCAATGGAAATTACCTAAATAAAGGAATTAAGAGAATTCCTAAAATTTAAACGCTTCAAATAAAGGAATTAAGAGAATTCCTAAAATTTAAAACAACAACCCTAACAAGCAAAATATTCAATTTATAATACTATTCAGTTGCTAGCTTACCTAAGGCGAAAATAAGGAGAAAAACAATGCCAACAGATTGAGTTAGCGAAACCATTTTTTCCCAATTTAATTTATATTAAAACTATGTATGCATTTCCTATTTATACAAGACAGTTTTATCTAGCATAACTATGATTCAAAAATCTCAACTTAATGTTGGCATATTTTATTAAATGCAGTTTTCAAAAAATGTTTCGTGTGAACATTAAATTAATTACAATTTGCCATTAAATCAAAGACCTATAAAGTTAAGGGAAATGAATTTTTGACATTATGGCATTGCCATAATGGGGATTGGGGGTTAAGTAGTAATTTTAATAGGATTTCATTTTTTATTTAATTAATATTTTGTATACGTACATTCTTGTCCCTACAACCGTTTATCTCTTCTAATTATGGCATACTCCTAGTACTTCTTTAATTAACTAATTAGTTAAAAAAATCTCACAATTCTATTATATAAAAGTTGACTGATTCACTTAAAAATCGCAAATGATAATTAGTTACAAAAAATCTCTATTTGACAGTTCTATTATATAAAATTGATTAATTTTTGGTTTAATAATATTAAAAAAACCAATTTATTCTTGTATGGTAATTAAACGCTTCGGAACTCTAGTAATTCAGGATAAAAATTAATTAGTTAAAGCTACATTAATATACATAAATTATTCCCCAATTATCTATGCTTTCTGTAAGTATGATATTTCCTCCTTAAAATCGTTAGCATACTGCCCATACAATATTTTTAATAGATAGATCATACTGCCCATAAATTATATTCAAACACTTGAAGCAAAGCTTTGGGCTTCAAGTTCATTCACAAGCCCACGAACGACTTATTGGAGGCCCACTAAAGTAATTACCTTTAGTCAACCATATTTATGGTTAATAAAATTGTCCTAAAGAAATTTGAAAACCCTACTAGATTCATTTACAATTTGATATATTTTTCTCTTTATTTTAATAGAACGAATACATAAAAATTAACGGAAATACTAAAGTGGGACAGAGGGAGTATAAAATTGTGGAATTGAAGAACTCTTCTAATACGGACAAGAGATAGGGAATAAGAATCTTGAAATTGAATTACTTTATTATTACTAGAATCAAACAAATACAGGAATTTAAAAATTACAACGGCAAATCAGATTAATTTTGTGGAGGAGCGTCACCCTCTCCACAATCATGAGTGCAGAAGCAACCGTGAGGTGTACAAAGTGCTTCGGCATTTTGAAATGAAAATTGTGACAAGCAATGGTGTTGGCAGCATTTAAAGTCGCAGTTTCCACATTCCCCATATTGTATTCTGCATCTCTCTTTGGCTCCAAACGTCTCCCCCACACCTGAAAAAAAAACAAAAAAAATAGACATTTAATTAATTACCAAACACCAAAAATAAATTTGCAAATATTAAATACCAAACTATTTAAATAGTATTACAAATTAAGAGAATTTAAAACATGAAAATATTCAAATTATAATATTGCATTACTCAGTTTACCTAAGGCAGCAATGAGAAGAAAAACAATACACAAGGATCGAGTTAGTGAAACCATTTTGAATTATTTTTATGCTTAAACTATGTAGGCAAATTGTCCTATTTATATAGAGATATTAGTATACCACATACCCATTCCATCGGTTATCTTATCTTTAATGCATGATTGATTTCCATCAATTAAGGTTGGGATAGCCATATTATGAGGTGATAATTGGCTCCATTCCTTTTTTATTTAAATTTAATTTAGTGACTTAATGAAATGTATTTATTTTGGAAAATAATTTTTCTAACATAATATCTTTAATCTCTATGACATAATTTATACAATTATATTATTTTGTTTTTTATTATACTTAAAAATGCTTTTGAATTCAATCATTTTAATCATTTCAACCTTTTTTGTTTATGTTTCATATTTCATAATTATTTTGTATTATTGACTTTATCACAAGTTTCAGTTGTATATATTTTATTTTGAAGTAAAGCTTTTGCTATTTATTTTAACTCGTTTTCATAATTAAATCTAGTGTATTATAGTACTATACTAAAAAAAAAGATATTCCATTAAAAGAATAAAAATAATTTTAAAAAAATAAATAAATGTTTGTCAAACCACAGCACATACTTTTCTCCGCTATATATTATCAATAAATAAATAAATATAGTGGGATTTTTTTATGATGTTAAAAGCTATCAATTTAATTATCAAAATGACATAAAATTAATCTTACAATATGAAACATTAAGAACGTGAAATTAAATACTTTATGAGTATAACAAATGTAACTAATAAAAAAAAAAGATTCAAACATGACGTATAATAAAATTCGATTCTGAAAAGAAATAAAAGTATACTAACATATGAAATCTATAGAGATTAATATGTTAATGATATGGAGTAGTACTATATAATTTGTATGTTTTCCAAAATTTAAAAAATCAAAATGACATAAAGATCCCTGTTACTATGATTCTGATTCTGACCAAATTTGTTAATATTGCTAGTATTAATACAAAACGGAATTGTATTTTCTATATGTAACGGAAGATTATTTAATTCTTGAGAATTGACAAAAAAAAGCATTGAAACAAAATAACCCCATTAATCTCATTAAGTACAAATTAATTCCATTTATTACGTAGCAATCCTGTACAAGATTATGTTATAAATTATTTTTGGTAAGCTTGAAAATTCAAATAGCTTCCTACTGATTGTCTTTGATTATTTTTAGATATGTTGAAAATTAAAAATTAGTCCATCAAGCCCTATAATTAAGAATCAATTAACATTAAATAATTGAGAATCATTTGGTTAATTGCCATCAATCAGGAAATAATAGTTTAAAATACAACTAAGAAATGAAAATTTCAATAAAAAATTGAATTCATAAATCAAAATAAAAAAAGGTCGAGAGATATGTCCTCGCCTTTGCTCATGTTGGATGTTGAAAATTTAAAAATGTTAAATTTGTTCTAATTTCAATTTTTGTTGACAAAAGATAAAATATAAACCATAGTAGGTCATATTCTTAAAATAGTACTACTACTAACTATTATGAAAATGACCTACTCAAATATAATTAAATATATGATGGATCTACACTTTTATCTTATTTTTATAGGTAATTTTGTGATTGAATATAAAATAAAAGGTCGCACTATAGTGGACTCGAATCTAAGATCTTTAGTCTCAGTATTAACACTTTACCGCTGTCCAATTCACTTTTTTTTCTTGTATGTGTGAGTTGTGTACGTATGAATATAACATTGTAAAATCGAAGAATGAGAACTCTTCTAATCTAAACAAGGAATGTGGGGAAAAAAAAATCTGAATTTAAATAACATTATTATTTAGAAATTAGATTGCATCTTAGTGAAACCATTTTGCTTAATTTTATATTGAAAATATGTACGATATATATAGGCAGTTTATCTTGTCATTAACACACGTTACACATGAATCATGATTATATTCGATTATAGAAGGATAACTCTTCTAATATGGCCAAGGGATGTGGAATAAGATTTCTGAATTTTACAATAATTTTCTTTAGAAACAAACAAACGTGAGAGTTTATAAATTTTATTGCAAATCAGCTTATTATTTATAACACATAATTCATTCAACAATCGTAATGGCAAAAGCAAAACTTAAATAAACATAATGCCACGGGTCTTTGATTTACAAATCTCTGCTTGCAAGCTTCATTGCAACATGTCATGTTGCAATCTCCACATTTATCAAATCGGTGTCTACAACTATCTGCACCAAATGTCTCCTCCACTCCTAAATTGAACACAAGAAACATAAATATGCAAATAATACATTAGTTATGTTGTGTGTGAGAATGTCAATATAATTAAGTTTGAAACTCAACGATTAGAATAGATCGAGAAGAAGAAAAAAAAGAAAGGATGGAAAAATCTATATCGGACTCAAGCTCAAGTAAACATCTTGAAATTCACAACATACTAAGTATTTTTTTTTTGTCACAAGAACGCAGTACGATAAAAGTAATAGGAGGTACTACAAATCAAAAGAGTTTAAAGTATCAAAATATTGAAATTATAATATTCGATTGCTAGTTTACCTAAGGCAGCAATGAGGAGAAAAACAATACACAAAGATTGAGTTAGTGAAACCATTTTGCCTGATTTTTTGTTAGAACTATATTACATGCATGTCCCTGTTTATATATAGGCAATAATTTATTTCACAATATAATTTAATTTGCAAAAATCTGATAACTTATTTTTGGCCATTTTTATTAAACGTGGTTTGTAAAAAAAAAAGTATTGCGTCGTGTGAAAATTAATAACAAAATCTATTAAATCAAAATCTATTAAGTACATTTGTTGCATGTTCAATGAGCATGTATGGCTCACGCTCTATAACTTATTCATATACATATGTGTAGAATGCGTATTGTATTTGATCACAAACATATAATAGTATTTAGAATATTTAAATTATATGAATATTTGCTTAATTGAAAAATATTTTTATTATCATAATTCATCATTTTAGTAATTGGCTAATTTGATACATAATAAAAAAAATTCTAATATACTATAAGGAGTAATAATTGTAGTACAATTCATAATTTTAAAATTATATTAAAAAATTTAATTAGCTATTATAATTACTTATTAGTTTGCAGCTATAGTTGTATAAAATAGTAGTACCTATTAAATACCTAAATAACATTTAAAGCTGCTATACATCAAAATATGAAAATCAATGAATGAGATAGAATCCTGAAAAACAAATAGACCCTAAATAAAATCATATGCATATTCTTGAAAGTAGACAAGGAGATGATGCATAGACATTGGTGCTTCTTTCATCGGAAAAGCCTAGGTACCGATCTCTTGGGGATTTTGCCATCAAGCTTTAGTCTACGATATGCTTCTCTCATGTGGCACGGCCTGATCGGCCCTGTATCCCTTCTCTCCGACATCACTACTCTGGCTGCAACCATAACTCTGAAAATGTGAGAGATGGAGAGGGGGGGGGGGGGGGTGTGGGGTATTACGGATAAAAGCAATTGTACCTGTTTCGACAAGCTCACCAACAAACATTTTTGCTATTCCAGATACCACAATAGTCATAGGTATGGAGATCTTAGCACTTCCAGTCATGTTTGTTAATAACTGGATTTAAGAATACAAGCATCACACTATATCAGATATTGGACAGGAAAACTATGATCTCATGTGAAAAGAGATGGACCATAATTTAAATGGAAGATGGAGTGGCAATTTGTTGATGAATGGGTATTACAAACAGCAATGAGGTTATGCATACCCTTTTCATGTTAGATTTCTGAAATCCAGATCTTCGAAACGATTCATACCTACTCATTTGCTCCTCTGTAAACTGAGACAAAATTTCCCTGAACAATAAACTATTGTTAATTGATCTTATAAACTGAGTCTGACAAAGATAAGGGATGAAATAAATAGAGAGAAACCAACACCTGCATCTTATTTGATAATAAGAACATCAAACAGTATTAACAAAAATTGAGCAAAGCAAGAAAATACTCTTAATAATTATGCACACAAGAGACGCAAATAATCTTATAGAGATTTCAGAAAAATCTCAGTTTGAGATCTGTAGCTATCCAATTCCATTTGCAGTGTCACCTGCAACCTCATCAGAAACACTTAGGAGGTGTTTGGTATGATGAAATGGTGATTCCAGTTCTTTGCTTAGTATTACCTCCATTTGGCACTCAAGTGACTCAACCTCCATTCCCACTATATTAGCCATTGCATACCCATTTTCATTTCATTCCCCACTCATTCCATTCCATCATACCAAGCATGTCTTTAGTTTATATCTAAATTAATCCTCGGGTAGTTTATGCAACAGATAAATGTACATGCATGTTAAACAAATGTTAGGTAAAAAAGTTCTCCACAAACGGCAGACAATGGTTGTAGCCTTGTAGGCTTCCGACCATATTTTAAGCTATAATAATCACTCCTTAAATGGCAATGCTAACAAAACAACAAGCAACATCAAGCCTTGTAGGCTTCTCAGCATACTTGCATATCTCAAATATAAGGGTCAACCACCAAATCAGAACATACACATTACTTTCAACAAATAAGTTCCCCTGCGAAAACCCCCATTTAATCACTCTCTAAACAGCATTGCTAACAAAACCACAAGCTGTAAAAATCAAGACAATATAAGCAGAACGACAACACCGATAAGTTAGCCAACTCACTGCATCTTAGCTGTTTTCGTAGGATCACCACTAGGTCGAAGCTTTCCAAGCTCAACATCCATGTTCTCTTCTTCTTCGTCCTCGTCCTCTTCTTTATTCTTGCCAACTTGGGCAGCTGTCCCAATGGGAACTGACCCAGCAGCTGCAGTTGACGGACCAGCGGCAAGATCATTCGCATTCATGTCTTGATCCCCACCACCGGGCCCCGCTGCAGCTTGTGATTCATTCTCATCAATACCCACCGGCGACTCCGGTGGCGATTCCTCCTGCTCCTCGAAAGCAATCTCAAACGGATCCTTAGACTTCTTCATACTAATAATTACCTACATATGGTTTTACACACATCCTCAATACTTATCAACCTTTCAACGGAGATTATAGCAAAATAGCAGCCAATACACAAATTGAATCACAATTTTCGGAGTCTCTAAATTGCAGTAATCAAAGCATAAGAAATCTGCCGCGCATTATGACTAGTTATGTCAATTGATTTCCCCTTCTCACATCTGAAGCACAGATACGAAAACGAAAACGATAACATACGCCCTATTTAATTTCTGAATACGCAATTTAATTTATTTATTTGCCGAATGTGAAATACATATATTGAATTCAGAAAAAAAAACGTTTTAGCCCTAATTTTAGTATACAGAACACTCACCGTCGCCGCTTCTCCTTCACGCCGGAAGGTGGAAATTTCAGGTTATGCCGATTTGGGGAGGAATTGCAGAACAGTTAGTGAAGGGAGAGGAGTTGGGCTGGGCTTTATGATATTGGGCTGGGCTTCCAGCTAAAATAATTTTGTTTGGGCCCATCATTATTATTTTACTTAATGTATATAGCTTAATTATTAATAAAACGGAAAATTAGTATAAATAAATTTTAAAATGTATTTTGAGCGTATTCGTACTTGATTCTTTTGAATATTGAGGTGAATAAAACGGAAAATACCGAATTTTCGGCATACCGCACTTTTCGATACGGTATGATACCTTACCGGTAGATTAAGGTACGACAAAGGTATGAATTTTACATATACCGTTGTATACCACATCATACCGCAATTACGGTATATGCCGCAAAATTACGGTATATATATATATACCGTAATTAATTACGGTATATACCCTAAACTTGTGGTATATTGTGGTATACCGCATCACGGTATGGTATATTGAAATGTTGGTAAGGTAAAGGATTTCATATTTTGATACACCGACTTTTCGGTATATACCGAAAAAATCGGCACGGTACGGTATCGTGTTTTCTCATACCGTACTTTTCGGTATGGTATGCGGTATGCTCATTTCGATACTGTGCCAACCCTAAGCTAGTGTCGATTTCATGGGATGTACTAGCTTTATTTTGTACTTGGGGATGGAAATTGGTAAATTGTGTGTTCTAGTTATTTAATATGTGTGAATGTAAGTACATAAATTGTAACTTTAAAAATCATAGTAATAATTAATTTATACGAACTTAAGTGTTATAGTACAAATAAATTAGATTTTTCTCTCAAAAATCAAATATTATTATAACCTTTAACCTGAAGTAACTAACGCTAAAAATGTGTACACATAAAATGTCATAGATTTTGAAATTAATAGAAAATGAAAAATTACTAGTTAAATTCAATTATCCTCTATGTAAAATGAATTCATTAAACTCTCCCCAAAATAGAACCGTACATGGGATTTCACCTTGTACGAGTCCTCACTTATTTTATGTCGAATTTAGATAATTTCCAACGCACAAATGACAGAACCTTAAATTGGCTAGTGCAATCTTACACACTCCAACTAGATTCTTTGCAATTATTTACTTAACCACTTTATAGCATCTTAGCAAATTTTTATTGAGTTACTAAATCACTTTATTCCTCCTTAAAAGCTTTTGAGTGAGCTCAGCTGTTTCTCATCAAATATTTATTAAAATTTGTCTCGTCTTAACTACTTTTTATAAGCTCACAAAACTTCAGATACGCCAATTGGATCCTATACAAAAAATTCAAACCACCTTGTCCTATTTGCCTCCGTCCCATAAAAGATGTCACACTTTCCTTTTTAGTTTGTCCTACAAAAGATCTCACATTTCCCTTTTGGAAAAAGTTCTCTCTCACATGAATATAAAAATTGTATTTTCTCTCTCCATTTAACACATAAAACAAAACTTTCTAAAATCTCGTGCCGTCCCACAAATGTGACATCTTTTGTGAGACGGAGGGAGTACAATCTTTTCACTAAGCTTGTACACCAACCAAATTCTCCAAAAATATTTATGAAATTATTTTATCTCGTGATACAATCCTTTCACTAAGCTCGCACAGCGTTACATACTCAACGCGAATATTCCTTAAATAATTTTGCATCAACTATACGCCACAAATTATCTGCAAATATTTATCAATTTATTAAATCACTTTAACCGTTGTACTGCCTCCGTCCCTGAAAGTTTGTCTCATTTTCCTATTTCCGTCCGTCCCATAAAATTGATCTCATTTCACTTTTTTACCAATTTTGGTAGTGGATCCCGTATTTCACTAACTCATTCCTACTCACATTTTATTATGTAACTAATAACTAATATTCCCTCCGTCCCGCTTTAGCAGTCCCATTGACTTTTCTGCCTTCTTTTTATAAAAATGATAAAAAATAGTTAAAGAGGAGAAATAGTAAATTAAGAGAAAGAATAATATAGAGAAGAGTCTTATCTACATTATTGTCTCTCTTACTTTATCATTTCTCCACTTTAACTATTTTTTATTATTTTTACAAAAAGAGGGCAGAAAAGTCAATGGGACTGCTAAAGCGAGATGGAGGGAGTATATAAAAGTATGACTCATATTCCACTAATGTTTTCAACTCAATTTTTATTAAATTTCTTAAAACTCGTGCCGAATTAAAGTGGGACAATATTTGAGGGACGGAGATAGTGCACAACCTCAACAACTAATTAAATTCTTAGAGAATATTTAGTAGGCAAAGTTGTTAGTAAATTCCCTTCTTTAAAAGAGGAAAATGGCATTAAATGAGAGATATAAATTCCTTTAAATAATGACACTGTAAATATAATGGCGGGTTCGCTGCTTATTTGAAACAGAGCTCTCTCCTCTCTCAATGTCTCCGTCATCAATCATCATCGTCTCACCGCTTCCGTAACTCTCTCTGTTTGTGTGAGTTTTCCTCATTGAATTCCTATCTCTATTTGCGGATTCTGAAGAGAATTGCTGTTTCAATTGCGGTTACAGGTGTTAATCTAGCTCGCCGCATTGAATGCTAGCGGTGCATGATCTCATTTCGATGCTCTCCGTCTTCGTTCGGTTCGGAAATTGGATGTGGTTCGGAGCTTGATGAAACGCCAATTTTGAGGTTTGGTGTTCTGTTACTTACGTTTACTTTTAGTCGATTGCTTTTTGGCGGTTTAATTGGAATTGGAATTGGAATTGGAAAATCGCCGAGATTCTGAAACCGAGGGGTTTTGAGAGTGTGATCATGTGGTTTGCTAATTTGTGGGGATTTGTTTGCCATTCTTATGTTTGTGACTGTTTGAGCTTGATTTGGTCTCTGTGTGTTGTTATCAGTGTAGCATTGATTGAAGGTAACTGTTAGATCAACAGCCGTTTATTAATTGGGGGTTTTACTGACAAAGTAGAGCCTTGATGCTTTATTGATGGCCTGTTTACATGTTTGAGGGTAAAGATGTTATGAAGATTTTATGGATGTTTGTGAATGCACACCTGATTCTAAATGTTTTATTAGTGAAAAATATGTTGGATTTTTTTATATTTTGGTTTTGTTGAAGATTGATAGGCCGTTGAGAAGGAAGTTATGATCCAAGTAAAAAAGGAAATACCCAAAGAAGAGTTGATGAATCATGTTGGGATTCCTTGGTATTCAGCATTTTACCACACTAAATATGATGCTGTGACTCCAAAATCTTCGTATGATTCTCGGTATGCATCTTTCCCTTTCGTGTTACGATATAAAAATTTACATCATTGGCTCAGAATTATATGTATTCCCCACTCTCTATTTTATTCTTAGTTATTTGTGGATGGAAGAGAGTATAGCTTAATATGATAAGTTGATAAGTGTCCCTTCTGTGATGATCTCTGCTCTGTAATTGGGTTATTCGTGGTGAGGAGTGGGGACGATTATATTGGGAAAATGGTGATTGAATTTCAAAGAATGAAAAAGTCATCACAATATTGTTTCTTTAATACTACTACCTTATATTATGTTTTTGTGTGTAGTTCAAATGCCGGGGGATCTTCCCTAACTCCAAAGCGTTCCTCCAAAGCAGGCTGGACGGATGATGAGGTAAGCATCTAGTTTTTGATCTGTGACAAACCCCAATTAGATGTGATCATGAAATCAATTTGAAATAAAGTCTGCCCTTTTTTTTACATCTTGAGTTTGGGATTTTAAATACAAGTAGTAATTTTGCCACACCACATTACTGTGCTGATGTTTTGATTCAAGTAGGATTGAGCCATAATTTTGTTTGTTTCTCCTGGTGTGGTAATATAATTTTCTATATCACATAGATAATTTGAGCAATTTTTGGCACTTGTTGGAATGATAAGGATGTTCCATATATAGTTGTTTTAAATATGTTTAATTAGGGAAAGTTGTCAATCCAGAGTTAGGACCATTTTTGTTGATGAAAGATGAATTCTTGTTTTGAGTTATTAAATACTGGAATTTACTGCTGACACCAATAGAGTTCTTTTCTATTTTTACCTGAGATGATAATTGATGCTATATGCTTTGGCAGGATAAGCGGCTTGCTGAAGTAGTGAAGTGGTTCAAGGCCAGGAACTGGAAAAAAATATGTGAGTCTGCAGTGTCGTGTTTTCATTCTAGTTACTTTGCAATAACTTTCTTAAACACGTCTTGCCCATCTTTGATGCCTTTGTACCAAATCTCATTCTCTCATTGATTGGATTTTATTGCCTTCTCGTATACTTGTACTGAGTGAATCTTTCTTTCCAATATGAACTCTCAATGTTCTCTGCTTCTTCTTAAGTTGTGGAGATCAATTTGTCCTGTAAAATCCGTTATCTATTCTAATAATATGAGGTCGTCATCTAGTGTCTTAATGGCTCTAATTTGAAATATGGAAGCCAGTATATGAGTTTTGAATCTGGTGGACAGTTTGCCTTTATATTTTAGTTCCAACTTCATCTCCTAATCTTTAAATAGTTTTTATATCATGTCTTGTAGCCATTAATACATGATGTGCATGTCCTGTTGAGATTCTAGTTTTTGATCAGCTATCACTCTCATATTGTTCTAAAAATTTGGCATCGTTGACCAACTGATATTTTCTCTTGCAGCTGAACACTTTCCTGGACGGACAGATGTTCAATGCTTGCACCGTTGGCAGAAGGTTTTGCATCCAGACCTCATAAAAAGCCCTTGGACAAAGGCGGTATGGTTATTTCCTCATTTTACTGCTATGATTTCTGTGTAACATAAACCTCTAACCGAGCATCAGATTCTAATGCAATATTGGTTTCTTTCCTCTCACTCTTCAGGAGGATGACCGTGTTATAGAGTTCGTTCGGAGGTTTGGTAATAAAAAATGGTCATTTATTGCAAACTTTGTAGATGGTCGAAATGGAAAGCAGTGCCGCGAAAGGTGATTTATATGCATATGCTTATTGATTTTTGATGGGGTATAAACTATAAACTTCAGACATCTTAGTCTTATGGTTCAAAGTACACATTTCTTTAATTAGCCACCTATTATCTCTTAGATATGCTTCCACGTTACCAGTTTCATCTTGGCAACTGCTATATAACAAAAAGAAGGATGATTGTGCTTTTTGGACGGAGTGATAAGTTTATAGTGGTGTACTCTTCTACAAATGAAATGAACCTGTTGGAAGTATGTGTAATTAGCTTGTTTTATACTATATATTAGATCACTTCCATGTCTCTGCATCCTTTCTAGTTGATGCCAAATGGTCATCAATTTTTTGGTGTCGAAATAATACTTTATCTTGAAAGAAATGCAGAACTAAAATTTTATGTATCAAGACAAATAATCCTATTCAAAGCTGAGGTTCATGTTTGATTTCTTAAAAGGTGATAGGCAAAACTTCAGGATATAGTGTCACCTCTTCTATGTTTTCATGATTTTAATGTTTGGTTTGGCGATGTTTCTGGTATATATTTGCATGTTGACGACTAGCTCTTAACACGCTTGTCAGAACAGTTAAAAGTGCTTTTTACAGTCTTGCATTGAAGCATTACTGTGATCTCTGATTTGTATGCTTATCGTTATAAAGGTTACTTCCTTCTTCTTCTGATTTGCTCTACATAACTGTCTAGGTGGCATAATCACTTGGATCCAGCAATCAATAAAGACCCATGGACGAAGACGGAGGAAGAAACTTTAAGACACTACCATCAACTAATTGGTAACAAATGGTCAGAAATTGCAAAGTTTCTCCCTGGAAGGTAGGTATCTATTTTAAGTTTTCATTTCTGCACAGTAATTGCATCTAGAAACTTAACATGTGTATGTGAAGGATATTGTTACTTGAATCGTTCTTGTTGAATCTTTTTACTTTCGAAGGTGGTTCTTAATTACGTAAAGAATAACTATATATCTTTGCTCTTTTAGACTTATTGAAGGGAACAAAAGGTTGTCCCGCCCTTAGTCTAGCCATGAGTATTTTGAGGGTTATGTTCTTGAATCCCTTGATTCCCATCTGTTTAATGTGAATGTAGTCGATTAGCATTTGACAATGTATATTGGCATTGGCAGGACTTATAATGCTATAAAAAATCACTGGAATTGCACGGTTAGGAAGAGGCCTGATCTGAATTTGCCTCCTGTGGCAATGGAAAGTGGCATAATATCGCCTGATGCAGACCAGAAAACGGTTGTTCAGAAGCCCGTTGGTTCCTGTTCAATGATCATGGCCTTCGACAATGCAGAGGCAAAACCTGCTCTACTGGATTCTTGCAGATGTACTGAGAAAGTGAGTAACGTCAATGGCAAGGCGTTTACATCTCCTCCAATTTCCAGAGACAACAGCCCATGTGTAACAGATGACAGGTGCGATCACTCGCCAGTTGATACCAGTTTAAGTCTGTCTGTATGTGGATACACTGCCAACAGTAAAAACACCAGAAAGAGAAGCTGGATAAGTCAATCACCTTCTGATCCACCTCAGCTGAACGGTCATCAGCTCGTTGATTCCTACCCAACTAACCTGTCACTGTCTATCTCTAGCAACACCGACAGTCCTGAATCCATGCTTAAGAGTTCTGCTATGAGTTACAGAAATACACCTTCATTCATACGGAGGAAGACATACAGAGAAGTAGCTAGCGGGATTGGCTCTCGCTCTTTTAGCCCTCCAATGTGGTACTCAAGTTTGATGAGTAAGAGACGTCGCATGCCTTACCGTGACACCAGATCTGGTCCATCGGTTACTGTGGAAAGACGCCTCGAACGTGCATTCGATTTGGAGTGGGATTCAAGCTCTGTTGAATGTCATACTCCAGGTTCATCACAACTTGAAGATCGTAAATAGTTAATCTTGACTCCCTCAAAATGAGTGAGTTTTGAAACCAGTTTTGTTCTTGTTCTTGAGTAATATCCTTCATGAATTGTTGATATTCTTCCAGTTAATAATGGTTTATTTTACCATGTATTACCAAAAAACTGAAGTCAGATCAGTAAATTCTGCTGTTTCTGCTAGGTATGCAGCAAGCTGCCATTATACAATAAGCCTTTATGGAAATTTTCATGTATATGAAACATCTTTTCTATGATTTATTACAAAGTTATCAGGTGTTTGTCATTGAAATTTTATTGGTTACTAGGGCCTAATATTACTAGGATATTTAACTGAAAAGGGGTTTCGACATTAGTATAATAGTTTCCGTTTTGAGTATAATTAAGATATGATATTTGTAAAAAATTATCAAGATGTACTATTTTTCATATATTATATGATAATGGTGACTTGAACCTCCGATCTATTCAATAGAGACGAAGCGTCTTACCAATTCATTCAGATTATCGTAAATGGCATGTTATTGGGTGCAATTATCACAATTAAAAACCATTTTGGAGAAGAAACACAGAAAATTCTTCAGATTTCAACATATTGCAATAAAAAAAACAAACCTCAAACTTCCCTATACTTGTATCAAGATTTCACTAAAGCTCCCTTATCATAGATGTTAAAACAATTGAGCAGATTCAATTTCTAATCTCCATTGACACTGAGTTTTCCCTCAGCAAACTCACAAGATTCCATCACAACACCAAGCTGCTTCTGCATCTTCTTCATAACAAAAACCTCCGACTCCTCGCATATAGAAACCACAGTGCCCCTTCTACCAAGCCGCCCTGTCCGGCCAGCCCGGTGAGCATAATGGGTCGAGTCCGTAGGCAGCTCCAGATTAACCACAAGATCACATTCCGGAATATCCAATCCTCTAGCAGAGAGCTCATTGGTTAGCAACACCCTCACATCCCCTTTCCTCAACTTCTTCAGAATCGTTGATCTAGCCAGTTTGCTGAGGTCCCCGTGCAGCTCTGCTGCCTTCATCCCACGTGCCTCCAGCTTGAAGACAGTGTCTTTGAGCTGTTTCGTGTGGTTCATGAAAACTATCACGCATTTTGCATCAAGTGCGTGCACACACCTTCTCAACGCATCCACCTTGTGTTGCAGCCGTGTGACCGAGTAGTAGTGTGTTAGCGAAGGCGGTAAGCTCTGCACCTGCCCCTGCGTGGTTGCACCACCGGAGGTGGAGTCAGTAGGCGTTTCAGACGGCCTGATTGGCGTAGGAGCAGGGATGTTTTCAATAGGGACAACGCTCTTGGCCTGGACGAGAAGAGGCTCATAACCCCAACTTCTAGCAGCTCGGATCACTGAGAAGGGTATTGTTGCAGACACCATTATAGTCTGGCGCTCTGCTCGCCTGGCTTTAGGGCTGTTCGCGACACTCTGGCCTGCACCGGATCTCCTCCCAACGTGCTCCAGTATACGGTGCATATCCTCTCTGAAATTAAACGCAAGCAGCTCATCCACCTCGTCCAAAACCAGATACTGGCAGTTATGCGTTTGAAGCTTCCCGGACGCGCTTATCTCAGCAACGCGACCAGGCGTCCCAACAACAATCACAGGCTTGTTCTTCTTAAGCCCCTCTTCCTGCCTCGACTTGTTTGCACCACCAACAAGCTGTTGCACTAGTCTCTTATCCTCAGGTCCAAGAATCTTCTCAACTTCCCTCACAATCTGCATCCCGAGCTCCCTTGATGGCGCGAGGACAACTGCCTGCACGCCCATCTTGCTCCTATGCTCGTCATCCCCCCTGAACGGGCCAATCTCCGAGAGAATGGGGAGCACATACGCCAGCGTCTTTCCTGAACCCGTGTACGACTGTATAACAACATCATGATCCTTGAGAATGGTGGGAATCGCTGCAGCCTGCACGTCTGTTGGAACGTTGTAGCCTGCCTTCCCCAACCTCTCAACCAACAGAGGCGGAAGGCCGAGCTCCGAGAAAGACTGTGCAGCAAATGGAGCTAATGCAGATACATCAACCCTCTCTTTCTTCTTAACTGCATTGGCTTCTCTAGGAATTGCTACCTTTTTCTCTCTATTCCTAGGCACCTCAATCGTGGAAATCCCCTTACTGAGTTTGTTTTTCTCATTTCCATCACTCCTCGGAGCTTCACTCTTGAATCCGAGACTCTTTAGAGTGAGAGACTTGCTGCTCTCGCTACTAACACGACCATATCTTCTGTATCGAAGAGTTACACGTGAAAACACACAGGATTTTCCTGATGATATAGCGTCACCAACAAGAAGAAGCACTCTACTTGCAGCTAAAGCAGGCATTTCTCATTCAATCTGCAACTAACTGCCACAGCTACTTCAAATTGCAAATCAATTGAAAAAAAAAACGATTACTTGATTTTCAGGGGCGCAATCGGTTTCTGGCTTTGCTCTGTAATCAGGAGAGAGTTACAATTAATAAGAAAAACCAAATCTTTATCCATCAATCAGAAAGATGAGCACAATTGGGGAAATTAATTCATCTCTTAGGCGTTCTATCAAACACCTCGACTACAATTGAAAAACTTGCTTATATATATCATCGGTTTTTGAAGACAAAAATTTGGCAGCATAGGATTCAGACTGCGTGGGCAATGGTGTGTGTGTGTGTGTGTTTGAGAGAGAGAGAGAGAGAGAGAGAGAGAGAGAGCTTACGTTGAAGATGATAGAAATGGCGGCAGCAGTGAATGGTGAATGGATGGGTGAATACACAGTATTTATTAATTTGCAGATAAGCCCCTGAAGTTCGTGGTATTCGAAGATAAGGATCAATATTTGTGGTGAATTGTGGACAAGGGCCTTAAGCTTTGGTAATTGCATTTACCTCTATGAATACTGATATTACAATCGAAATAAATTGTGTTCTAATTGAGTTATATTATAAATTGTGTTCTAGTTGAGTTATAATGTTATACTATTATACACCCTCTGTCACATTAGAAATGAAATATTTGGCTTTTTGACATGAGATTTTATGTAGTGTTTTTGTAAGTTAATAAGAGAATAAAGTAAAAGAAATGAAAAAGCAGAGATGGAATTGTTTTCATTTTAAAAAATATTTTACTTTTAATGAGACAGAAGTAGGATTTTTGAGAAATAAGAGGAAGGTAAGAAAGAAATAGTTTTTGGATAGGCTTTTATTGGTTGATAACCAATTTCTATGATGTGTAGGGGTGAGTGAATAAACCGAAAACCGAATATCTGAACCAAATCGAAATTTTGAAATTCGGTTCGGTTTTTTCGATTTTTCGGTTCGATTCGGTTTTAAAAATACAAAAATTTCGGTTTTTCGATTCGGCCCGGGCGAAAAAAATAACTGAAAAACCGAATTATATTTTAAATATAATATTATATATATTTATTCTAGTAATTTAATATATTCTTTTAATATATTTTATATAATATGTATTATATATATTCAATTAATTTTATATTATATATATTTATATTCTATTAGTATATATAAAATAAAATAAATTATATATATTAATATATACTATATTTTTTCGGTTTTTCAGTTTTTTTTCTTTGAAAATTTCGGTTTTGTTTGGTTTTTTAAGTTCGGTTTTTGATTTTTCGGTTCGGTTCGGTTTAGATTTTGAACTAAATTCGGTTTTTCGGGTTTGATTCGATTTTGGCAAAATATCGAACCGCAACCCGAATGCTCACCCCTATGATGTGTTTTAGTTTAATTTTTAAAAAACTTAAAATTATTATTCAAAAATAAAAGATAACTTGATTTAGGTTGACCAGTTATTTTATTGACTAAATGAAGAAAACAAAAAATAGATTAAATTTTCCTAGATAAGAAGATTCAAACACACATATGTTAGACCAATATCATAAAATAACTATATACTCTATTTAGGACTAGACTATAGTCATGCCATAAAATATCACAACCCCCTAGGCCACCACCCTCCCTATGCCTTGCCCCAACCTACTATGTGTTATGTGTATACATTCCATATATGGACATTTAATTATATTTTACACATCACTATATTTGAAGCTAAAAAAATCTTACAATGACTTCACCAGCCGTCCTTATCCATAACACCTCATATTAAATCTCCCAAATCAATAGCATATAAAAATCACCGTCCCCTGCGCCACCACCCTCCCTATGCACCCTGCCCCAACGCTACTCAGCATTGTACGCCGCCGTCATGATTGAGAATCAACCCTTTAGTCAAAGCGTACAACACTCATAATGCGGAAGTCACATGATTTTCCAAAGATCCTTCCGCACAGGATGATATCTCCACCAACGAAGCAAGAAACTTCTGGAAGAGAAGATATTTTCTATGTTCACGTTGAATCTTACTCCATCAACCGAAGCAAGAAACTTCTGGAAAAAGAAAGATATTTTTATATTCACATTAAATCAACGTCTCATTTCCACTTGTTTTATTTTATACAAAAATCATTCATTTCTAGTCATTTAGCATGTTATTAATAATCAAAGAAAAATTATCCTACCAAGCTACGTTCTATAGAGTACGTCATAATTCAATTTCTCATAATTAGTTTTCAATTATAATTGATTTATCAAACAATATAAAAATGTAGGTGTGTGTTAGAATGACAACCTCTCTTAAAGTGACACCGTGATATCATTTATACATTGATATTATAAACGCTACATAGTAGTGTCGGATATTGCTGGACAAGAAAAATTATTGGATAAAGACCAACAAATTGCTGGCCGTCTTTTTCAGATTTTTTTTTATTTTTTTGCCACGTGGCAGCTTATTATTCGTCTACGTGTACAAATAATTGGCTAAAAATGATGGTATGATATTATTTTAAGGAATGGTGGCAACGTGCCCCTAAAAATGTATTTCGATTTATTTCTTATTCATCCATCTATTACTAATATAAAGAAAATGAATGAATAGAAGTTTATTTTTTATGTAATTTAAAACTAACACCATCACTAATAATTTAGAAGATAATGAAATAAAAAAAAAATCATACCAACATTACCATATTAAATTATTTCATCTACACCATATTATGGAAAAAATTATTAAAATATTAATAGAACGTCGCACTAAAAATAGAGTGAGAAGATCTCATCTATTTTAATTCTTCTGGTAGCTTCTCAAGCGGGCCCCACCGGCCCCTTTTTCTTCTCGAACGCCCGGCAAATTCTCTCTCCCACATTAATAATTAAATTGGTGCCTAATTTACTCTATTTTTAAACCGCTCTTTCCACACCCTTCTTCTCCCATTGCGAACTTTCTAGAAAAAGACTCCATCGCCTCCGCACTCGCACCTCCAGTGTGTGTGGTTCTGCGTGTTCTTCAGATTTCATCTGTAGATTGAATTCGAGATACGGAAAGTTGTTGCTTATAATCACAGATTTTGAAGCGAAGCTGTGATAGATAAGCCGTTGGAGTTGTGGATTGTTTTGCTGTGAAGGTAATATGGAGATTTAATCTCGATAGATTTATTTCTATGCGTGATTAATTAGTGCATTGAATCGTCTATGTTTTAGTTGAAACTGCTGGATTTATTCATGCGTTAATAGATTATAGGAAACTTTTCCGTTGTTTCTCAATTGTGAATTGATATTAATCTATGTTAGGGATTAGCTGATTAATGACGAGTTTGTTTTTTAAATTGAAACGTCTATTAATTTGCAGCAATTTTAGTTAATTTGTGTTTGTTTTTTGCCTCTGAGAATGGTAAATGATGAAGAATCTGGATTGTGTATGCTGCTGTACATTTTTCTGGCAATAACATACTGAGTTTTTTTTTTTTTTTTTTTTTTTTAGGGTTTGAATATTCATAAATCGATCGCGTGTTCATCTGAGATGAGCGGCGACGGCAGCGCGGGGAGCGGCGGAGGAGAGTCGCAGAGGTCGGTTCCGACGCCGTTTCTGACGAAGACGTATCAGCTGGTGGACGATCCGAGCTTCAACGATTTGATCTCGTGGAATGAAGATGGAACGACCTTCATCGTGTGGCGGCCGGCTGAATTCGCGAGGGATTTGTTGCCGAGATATTTCAAACACAACAATTTCTCCAGTTTTGTTCGTCAGCTCAACACCTACGTGAGTTGAATTTCAGCAACATTTCCCGATGAAATGTTTCACCGGAATTTGCGATTAACCGTCTCTGCGGATTCGATTTTGCAGGGATTCCGAAAAATCGTTCCCGATCGGTGGGAATTCGCGAACGATTGCTTCAGAAGAGGCGAAAAGGCGCTGCTCAGAGACATCCAACGCCGTAAAATTTCGGTTGCGAACGCGGTGGCGGCGACTACGGCGGTGCCTGCGGCGGTAGCGATTCAGATCTCCCCTGCGACCTCCGGCGACGAGCAGGTCCTCTCGTCGAACTCTTCCCCGGCGGCGGCGACGACTCCGCCGCCGCGGCAGTGCACATCGACGCCGGAGATGATGGAGGAGAACGAGAGATTGAGGAGAGAGAATTCGCAGCTGAGGCAGGAGCTGAGCCGATTGAGGGGAATGTGCAGCAGCATTTACAGTCTGATGTCGAGCTACGGATCTAATCCGGTGGAGGCGCTGGCGCTGATGCCGGAGGCGCGGGCGGCGGCGGCGGCGTGCAGCAGCGCGGAGGAGGAGGACGACGACGACGAGGTGTTGGAGGAGATGTGCCCGAGGCTGTTCGGGGTGTCGATCGGGGTGAAGCGGTACAAGAGAAGCGGCGGCGGAGGAGATCGGACGGCGGCGCGTGGGGAGGACGTGAAATCGGAGCCGTCGGATGGGGGGAGCAGCGAGGAGCGCGATCCCAGGGGTAGAATCGTCAATTACTGTTGATAGTGGCTATACGTGTTAGCTCGAAAACATTGTACTGATAGAATGGGCCATGGTTTTGATGTTGACCGTTTCGGTGATGAGTTGGCCCGGCCCGGATCGACGCGGCCCGATTGGATGGCTATGTGTTTGGTCATAGAGTTTGATGATGATGTAAGAGCACTCCCAATGGAGGTGGCGAATTCTCGGCGATAAATCGCCGATTATCGCCGAATTATCGCCGGCCATTGTGGCGAAGTCGGCGATAATTCGGCGATAATGTTACCGTTGCTTCGCCGAGTGGCGATTTATCGCCGGATTATCGCCGAGCGATCGCCGGCCACTGTGGGCGACGCTCGGCGATAATCGGCGATTTTTAAAATTTTTTTTTTTTTTTTTGGCCGAACGGCTATTTTATCCCACCCCTATAAATATTTCATCCTCTTCCTCCATTCATCACCCACAAACTTCATTCACACAAATTTTCAATCTTTTTTCTCTCCATCTTTATTAAATGAGTTCTGATTCATCGTCTCGTGCTCAGTCCGACGAGGAAATATCACATTCTTCTTCCGAAGAAGAGGTACCTCCCGCTCCCACCGGATGGGATGTAGCGGGTTTCGCCAACAACCCAATCAACAACTATATCTCCCGCTGCATACAAAGCGAGATCGCTCGAATGCAGCAGCCACCCCCCCAACGGCCAATCCGCCGGCGGCGCCGATACATCCCTCGCAACCACACTGGTGCGCACGATCGGCTGTTCGCCGATTATTTCGCGGAGGAACCACGTTATCCGGCAGATGTATTTCGTCGCCGGTTCAGAATGCGCCGCTCCCTCTTCCTGCGCATTGTTAATGCGTTGTCCGCGCGTTACCCCGAGTTCCGGCTCCAGCGAGACGCAGCAGGGAAGCCCGGACTATCGCCCCTACAGAAATGCACTGTTGCCATCCGGCAGTTGGCATATGGAGGGTCCGCCGACATGTTCGATGAGTATCTGCAATGCGGCGAGACGACTGGCAACGAGTGCCTGAAGAATTTCTGTCAGGGCGTGCGAGAGATATTTGGGGAGCACTACCTTCGCTCGCCGGACGCAGCTGACTGCCAGTTCCTACTGGATTGGCACTGGAGGACCCACGGCTTTCCGGGGATGCTCGGCAGCATCGACTGTATGCACTGGCAGTGGAAGAACTGCCCAACCGCGTGGCGAGGCCAGTTTACTACCGGCTACAAAGGTACGCATCCCACCATCATTCTTGAAGCCGTTGCCGACCAACGGCTTTGGATTTGGCATGCTTATTTTGGTATAGCCGGGTCGAACAACGACCTAAATGTTCTCAATTCCTCGCCCCTTTTCAACGAGCGGATCAACGGATTAGGCCCCTCCATCGAATTCACGGCCAATGGCAATGTGCATAACATGGGGTACTACCTGGCTGACGGCATCTATCCGCAATGGCCCGTGTTTCTGAAGACGATCAGATGCCCACTCGGAGATAGAAGAAGGTATTTTGCCCGAGCGCAAGAGTCTGCGCGCAAGGATGTGGAGAGGGCATTTGGGGTGCTCCAATCGCGATTTGCACTGGTAAAGGGTCCGACGCGCTTTTTCTACCAGGGGGATATTGCCGATATCATGTATGCGTGCATCATCATGCATAACATGATCATCGAAGATGAACACGAAGGCGTCCTCGACGTCACCAACGACCCAAGTGTTGCATCATCGAGTCACGGTGTCTCAACCGAGTCCGCCCGCCAGGGTGTACCGCACAACGAACATGAACGGTTCCAGGCGTTCATGGACATACACCAGAAGGAGGCCCATCAAGCACTACAACACGATATCATCGAAGAATTGTGGGCAAATAGAAACCGCGCCCACCGCCCTTGAATTTTTTTTTCTTTGAATTTTTTTTTTGATTTTTTATTTCCATTCGTGTACTTTTTTTTTTTTTAATTTTCTTCGTTGTAATGTGTACCCGTGTTTAATACAACGAACTTTATTACTATTTATTTGATTTATCTTTATAAATTAAATAAGCTAGCTTTATTATATATAAAAATAAAACAATTAAATTAGTGATGATGTAAAAATGAAATGTTGAGTTAGGGAGAAATAAGGGAGAAATAAGGGAGAAACCATTGTAGGGGTTGGCTAAAAACTGGGGATAAAATGTGATGCTGATGTGGCGCTGATGTGGCAGGAGTTAGGGAGAAATAAGGGAGAAATAAGGGAACTCCATTGGGAGTGCTCTAATATAGTGGGGTTTTGATTATGTGCAATAAATATATCCCAAATATCTAATTGATAGATAAATTGTAAATAATTAGTTTCGATTAATTAAATCGGAAAAACCTAAAAAATAGATAATTGAGGAAAATATTAAAATTATATACTTATATTTTCAAACTTAAAGTACAAAATTGATCAGAAATTAACCAAATCTTATGCTTTGGCCAATTGCCTTTAAACTTAAAAAGGAAGAAAATATATTTCACCTAAGTTAACAAAGACATACTTATAAATAATTAAAACAATATATATTTTACCTAAGTTAACAAAGATATACTTATAAATAATTAAAAAAAAATTAAGCATAATATTTAGAGCATCCGCAACGGTCGACCTAGCCGATAGACGCCGCTGCACGTTGTCCGTCCGTGCCAGTGGCAGGACGGTGCTCTTAAATAAGAGCACGTCCGTGCCTCTGAGCAGGCTTATGTGGCGGGCTGCGATTGGCCAACGACATAGCCGTTGGCAATTTTGTTTTTTTTTTAAAAAAAAAATTCAAAATTAATTTAAAAAATAGTATAAAAAAAAATCACTTCCCAATAAATTATATCAGTATTCTACACACTTTAAATTTTTTTTTCAATTTTTTTTTCCAAAATTCACATTTTCATCTATAAATACGGCAATGATACGGGGGCTCCGAAGAACATTCGGAATAGAAGACTAGTCTTCCATGAGGGTATTTATTAGTCTTTAATTATGTAATTTTTAATTTGTAGGATTTTAATTATTTTTTTTTTATTTTCTAAGTTTTTAATTATGTATTTTTTTTTAATTTTAATTATGTAATTTTTATTTTTTATGATTTAATTATGTATTTTTTATATTTTAATGTATATTTATATTGTAGAAATATTTTTAGTAATTGAAGTATTTAAATTGGATAATAGAATGGTGGGACCCTCGAGCTTGTCCTTGAGTTTTCGATACGATAACGATATGAATTTTCTTATATCGCGATATATCGTTTTAATTGCTGTATCATTTTCTATATCGTTTCAATTTTTCTTATATCGCGATATATCATTTTCATCTATAAAAATATCGAAAAAATGATATATCGCTCGTATCGTATTGAAAAATATCGAAAAATTATCGAATTTTCGATATATCGTAATTTTCGATACGATACGAGTATCATAAGTTTTCGATACGATAACGATATGAATTTTCTTATATTATTATTTCTTCTGATATGGAATGTATTTACTCTTAATTGCTTTGTTTTGTCCTCTCTGATTATCTATTTTGGCCTTGGTGTTGCTTTTTTATTATACTTATACAAGAGTATTGCGAATGAGAGAAGACGCTCGGCTGGATTATTTTCATACTATTACGGCTATTATAGTGATTTTAAATTGTTTTTATTTATCATTAAAGTTTTGGTACTATTAACAATTTCAACTAAAAACAACCCATCAACTCTATCAATCGTTTTAAGGTATAAATATACTTGTTAGTAACTTATTTTCCGAATAAGTTACAACTCAATTATTTAAAGTGAAATATCGATGATATCATTGATAATGAAAGATGGCCATGCATCTAAAATGACGTGATTTTATTGTTAGATTAGATTTTAATTTTAAATGTTATGAAATTAATAAGAAACTAATGAAAAATATGGTTTTATATTATAAACAATTTATCAATGGTATTAGTAATTTAATTTTACAAGTGATTTATGCACAACAAGGGTCCATAGCTCAGTGGTAGAGCAATTGACTGCAGATCAATAGGTCACCGGTTCGAACCCGGTTGGGCCCTTTATTATTATTGTTATTTTTTTTCATTTTAAATTTTTGACTAAGTAATTTCAGAAATACTCTTACAGTTACTATTATAAGTTTGGTTTATTTGCTTGAATTTTCTGGTTTATTTGCTTGAATTTTCTAGGAAAAACATAACTCCCTATGCATCTTTGACGGTCTCATTTTATATTTTGTAAGTGAGATTCACAATCCAATATATCATATTCTTAAAGGTGCGTATTATATTTTACTAATAAACACTAATCTAATTCAATGAGTTTAAAGCAAGTGAGACTTCCTCACACTCTCAGTTTAGATTATTTGTTTATGAAAAATAGTACTCCTCGTTCTCGATTAAAAGTTTCATTTTATTTTTAATAACCGAATTTCACGATCCATAAGTCAATTAACTCAAAATATATTACTAATAAAAAGTGAGATTTGAATTCCACTTTTAACACACTTGTCTAATTCAGTTAAAGGTAAAAGTTATCGCCGAAAGCAAATGAGACTTCTAACAACGGATGGTTGAAAGTAATAGAGAAAGATATTAAAAATCATTTGCCATACACATAAAGAGCAAATACAGTAATTTACCAGCATTCAACACCTTGATTTTTCAACCAATTCATATTTCATTTATTCAAAGCAAATTGCAATCAGAAGGATCCAATAATCCACATTTAACATTACATAACCACACTACTTATTTTGAAAAACAGAATACTAAAAATGTACTTAAGAACCAGTACATCACTGCAGAAACAAAATCATCAAAAAACAGTGCTGAATTGAAGAACATAGGTCTGAAATCGAAGAGGGTGATACTGGATGTGCGTTCGAGATCAGGCAAATGCTTTAAGGCGGAAGATCTAAACCACGAGCACGCAACCTGGATGCTTCTGGCAAAAAAAGAGAAAAGGTTAGGAGATGTGAAAAGCGTCAAAGAAGTTGGGGATGATGAATAGAAACCTATCTGTATACAAGTTGTAACGTACATGCAGAATAGCACAATTAAACGAACACCAACACGCGGTCTCATAACTACCATATTGACAAAACAGTACAACCACTAATCTGCAAAGCAAGAAATCACTGTGGTGCCAAAATGGAAATTCATACCTTTTTCTACTTGAAATTCTGCTCATCGCCATCGCCAATGTGCAGGGCATCCATCAGAGGAACAAGGCTAGGCTTGAGCAGAGCAGATCTGCAGACGGGCCCGACCCCATAAAACTTGAAAATCTTGAATGTCTTCTCTTTCGAATCATAGCGCAACATGGCAAGGGCAGACCAGATCATCAGTATTACGTAGCGATTGTCGAGAACTTGCAGGGGCTTGAACGTGCCTTGAACGAGACGATTCCCCAAAGGAACCGATGTATCAATAACATACTGTCTGGTCCAGGACACCTGACTGCCGTACCTCTGCAAAACCCATATGTCAAGTGACTGAACATTAACAGCCAGAGATAGACAACCTCCAAGGACTCCCATGCTTGTATAATGTCGATTTATTCGCCAACCATTTCTGAGTTCAGGTGGACACGGAATTTCCCCAAATTTTTCTTGATGGAAATCAAAATAGACTATAAATTTTGATAGCTCTGGAAGCTGGCAGAGCCAATAAACAGATCCATCCAAGAGAATGAAGCATGTATCCCATGTAAGATGCTCGGAAGGTGGCTGCTCTCCGATATCTCTCCACGAAGATGACCCTACCACAAGAATTTGAGCCGAAAACACCTGCTTGAACCCAAATTCCTGAGGTCTACCAACTACAGTGGTTAAAGTCCTCAAAACTTTATATCGATTATCCCCCACACTAAACCCAAACCATGACCCCATTGTTAGCTGAAACAGATTCCTATCCTTAACAACTTCAGGCAGAGTTAGATAGTCTTCCATTAAAGGATTACAAACAAATGAGCGCTCACAACAATTTCGTTCAGCAAAGTACAGTAATCCATCACATGAATTAACCAAACAAAAATTATTTTGATCCCCAGCATACATATTGTAACACTTATGATACCTGCCAGGATAATCCGGAATATGAAACAAAGGTTTCAATTCGGCCATCTCAGTCGACAAAAATGCAGTATCTAGTCCAGAGTCAATCAAATGGACTGACCCTGTAGGATGGGTGGAGTTTCCGAGCTGGACTATGAGATAGAGGGGCATTTTTGATGAAAGCAGAGAGTTGAAGTATGGATTGGAGGATGTTGCATCAAGAAAGGTTTTGCATACAGCTTTGCATGTAAGCAGCCTCGTGATGGGAAGCCTTGAGAGGATGTCTGAGATAATTTCTGGAGGTAGCTCGGTGAGGGACCTCTCCATTGTTTCACACTTTCTGCAACTGATGAACTTGGGCGTGATTTATAATAGACGCATTTAATATAGCGATGTGGGCTGCACAAAAATCAATGAAATGAGGTCAGCAAAAGTATATTACAGATATGAAACGCGTGTGGAGAGCAAATATAAAAGAAAGGCCTTTAAATAAAAGAGAAAATGCATATATCAATAAGATGATAAATTGTAAAGTGCTTCCGGTAGAAATGACTTTTTGGCGGTTAGAAATGACGATGCGTATTCATGTATGTATGATACTTGGCAGATTCAATTAATTAAATATAAAAGTGTTCGCCATATAATATCTCATATGAACTTTAAGAAAAAGTTTCTCAATCTCATCCGTAATCTTGTTTATGTTCTCAAAATGAGATGGAAAAACCGCAAAAAAAATCCCTTTAGCTCACAGTCTAGTCAAGACCATTGGTGTAAGATTTTCAATTGAAAACAGCTTCATAATGAGCGCTGATTTCACGTAAGTCCGCTACTGATTACAATACACCAAACAGAGTTGTAACGTAAATGTAAACGCATGTAGATATGGGCACAACCAGTAAGGAAAATGCTTTTCACTCGCTCATGCATATTTGGATGACCAGAGTGTAGCCAATTACTTACTTTAACCACATACTTAAAGTTCAAATAGCTCTAGTTGCCAAGTATAAAAATATAAGGTGTTCATGTAAATATCCAATATCTTAATTTTAAAGAGATCAATAGGTAAAAATATACGAAAAATTTAATGATATTCTCAATCTTTCCCCTATATTTTTCACACCATTTCTACGTTCCCAATACTATCATGATCTTAGCTTATATTTTCTATATATTTGCTTTATGGTACAAGCTCACAGTAATATTCATACCGGCATAGATATTTACCAAAAAACTGGTGGAGATTTCCTTACCTGCACCCGAACCCATATCTCTTAATTAAATTCTTTGATTCCGATCCTTAGTTCCATCAACAAAAATAGCTATACTCCCATCACCTCGATGAAAACATGAGGTTTCCAATATGACGCTATATCTTATAAGTGAAGATTATTAACTACACGTCTAAACCAAAGAGTTAGTGCTAAGTCTTAACACTGCAATCGCATAGATGGCACTTCAAATCTTCAATCAGATATTAAGAATCATAAACGATGCCATTAAAGTTCAACAGCTACATTACATAAATGTACTAAACACACAGCCATGCACTACAGAAGGGTTCGTCGATTATAGTGAAGCTCCATTCTAATTTCTAACCATTTGCTCTTACTTCCTTCTAGTCTTAAGAAAATTATTGTCCACATTAGTCTGATATGTAGAATTCTCAAATAATCACATTCCAATTAGCAATAACCAAAACATGAAGACCTTCATCACAACTAGATCCTAAGCATAACACAGCTTCACATCAGACTAATAATCACTATACAATCAAGACCTGGAACAAAAGCATAAATATGATTTAGCACAAATTCTACTTGAACCGATTTGATTTCAACAAATGTAGTTAAATCAAATAACCAAATTCCAAAATGTTCATACCTCAGCGTCGCATTGCTAATCCGGCAAAGCATCCTTTCACTTTCACCTGTAATTCCTAATTGCTCAATTAAAACATCTGCATTCCCTAAATTCTTCGCCACACTGGCTTGAATTTCGTTTTCTTTTTTTCTTCATAGCTCAAAACACAGCCAAAACAAACTAATTCATGAACTCTAACATAGAACTGAAGGCTCATTCCTAATTTCTGCCACAGAGTAGGAGAATACGACTGCTTTCTTCGATTAATTACAGAAATTACTCCGCAACATTTGGGTGGAGATGATGAGGGTTTGATTTCGATTGAGAAGTCACCATTTTTTTTCAGAGGTTTACTGTTTTGTGATTTCATTATGATTTTGGATTTAGAATTAATCCCATTAATTAGTTGGTTAATCAACCATTATGTGGGTAAAACACACAATTAATACAAAATATTTTTTATTTATTTTCAAGTTAGGCTAAATGACTACAAAAAATTTCAATTGATGATATAACGAATTTTTTTATTGATAAATAATTTTGGTAATATTTGGGTTAAAGTATAGGAAGTACTCCCTCCGTTAATTCGGGACATTTTGACCCGGTACGGGTTTTAAGAAACCTAATGGAAAGTGAGTTGAAAAAGTTGGTGGGATGTGGGTCCTACTTTTAAAGTATTAGTTTTATAATAAAATGTGAGTAGGAATGAGTTAGTGAAATATGGAGTCCACTACCAATATGGTAAAAGTGAAGTGGGACAAATTATGTGGGACGGTTCGAAACGAAATATTGGGTCGAATTATCTGAGAGACTGGGACGGAGGGAGTATTCTATTTTACTTTTGCCATGAAGAATATGATCTCTTATTTATTGCTATTTTCCTTCTTCATTTACACAATAATTACAATAAATATCACTATTTTTTTTTACTTTTAGTGGGTCCCAAACACACTATGCAATATTTATTGTTATTTTCCTTCTGATTTACACTTAATATTTCCAAAAAGATTCACCAATTTTTAAATTTTTATAGGTCCAAAACACACTAGGCAACATTTATTGCTATTTTCCTCCTCAATTTACACTTAATAGTTAATATAAAGATTCACCAATTTTTTAAAATTTTTGTGGGTCCAAAACACACTAGGCCATATTTATTGCTATGTTCCTCCTCAATTACACTTAATAATTCACAAAAAAAAGAGAGCCAATTTTTCAACTAATGGGTCCAAAACACATTAGGCAATATTTATTGTTATTTTCCTCCTCAATTTACACTTAATAATTACAAAAAGATTCACCAACTTTTTCTTAACTTTTTATGGGTCCAAAACACACTAGGGAATATTTATTGTTATTTTCCTCCAAATATATTCACCAATTTTTTACTTTTATTGGTCCAGTACACACTAGGGAATATTTATTGTTATTTTCCTCCAAATATATTCACCAATTTTTTACTTTTATTGGTCCAGTACACACTAGGCAATATTTATTGTTATTTTCCTCCTCAATTTACACTTAATAATTTAAAAAAAAAATTCACCAATTTTTTTTAAAACTTTTTATGGGTCCATAATACACTAGGGAATATTTATTGTTATTTTCCTCCTTCATTTACAGTTAATAATTACAAAAAAATCACCAATTACATCATAGTTTATCTTTATAAAATATCTATTCCACAATCTTCAATAGGGAATCGAAGTAGTTGGGGCATTGGTAGTGCATAAAAATCATAGGATCATAAATTGTGTACGTGAAAAAGAAATTAAATTCTATTAACCAATTTATATTCTTATTTATTGCTCTTTTCCTGTTTCCATAAAAAAAATGCAATGTTTTTATTACACAATTTTTTTGCTTTTGGCCGATTGGGGATCAAACTTCTCTTTATAAAATATATTTTTCAGTATTTTTCTTAAAATACGTATCCTCCATTTCACACCACATTCTTCAGTAAGAAATTAAAGTTGTTGGGGCAATGGTAGTGTATAGTAAAATTCAAAATCATAACTTGTGTATGTGAAAGAGAAATAAAATTAAATTAGCAAAATTTATGATCTTATTTATTGCTATTTTCATCTTTCCATAAAAATTTAATTACCTTTTTTTTTACTTTTGGGTGTTCAATGCATCTGGGCAATATTTATGTATCATCATAGTTTTTTTATATAATATATTTTCCACAATCTTTAACAAGGAACCAAAGTAGTTGGGGCATTGGTAGTGCATAAAAATCATAATGTGAGAGAAATAAAATTCCATTAACCAATTTATAATCTTATTTATTGCTCTTTTCCTCTTTCCATTAAAAAATTGCAATGTTTTTATTATAGGATATAAATCTTTATACTTCCGACTTCATTTTACACTTTATAATTACAAAAAAAATAAATAATAATTACCATTTTTTTTTTACTTTTGGGGATTTAAACTTCATAACAATTAACACCAAGGCAATATTTATTTAACATCATAGTTTATCTTTATAAAGTATTTCTCTTAAAATACGTTTCCTCCATTTCACACCGCATTTTTCAATAAGGAATCAAAGTAGTTGGGGCGATGGTAGTGTATAAAAATCATAGAATCATAATTAATTGTGCATGTGAAAGATAGAAATAAAATTCCATTAACAAATTATATAATCTTATTTATAATCGCTATTTTCCGCTTTCCATAACGATTATCATTTTTTTTACTTTTGGAGGTTCAAAACACCTAAGCAATATTTACCTAACATCATAGTTTATCTTTACACAGTATATTTTCCAATATTATAAATTATTATCTACCTAAAGTGAAGGATAAAATACAAATTGTAAATTATTATCTATTGTAAACAATAAAAAATTTCAACCATTATCTTCGTACCTATCAACACATAATTATAATTTTATTAGGATGGATGCGATGTACATCCACAATGCACTATTATTTTTTTAATTTTTTTATCTCTAAGTAACACTCATTTAATAATGTTATATCATTAACTAATATACATAACCTAGCATTAGGTAGGCTACTTTAAACATAATTAAAATTATATTTATTAGGATCGATGCAATGTACTACTAGATTTCAATTTTATTGAATTATGGTAATTATAATTTTTTAACATGGAAACAAGATTTTGGAGTATATATTTTATATATGGAGTAAAAATTTGGTCATAATTACATTGAGTTATGGTAAATATTATTTAATATATTTTTAAATAATCATAAATTATAGGAATCACGTACTTAACAAATTAATATCGCCACATAAATTAACAAATATATATAGTTGTAGAAGTAGGAAAATCGAAGCGTTACATACATCAATTGCTCCAAAATATGAAAATCAAGAATCGAGATCGATTCAATGATCTTCCACGAGAAATCACGGTGGACATCCTGTCAAGACTCCCCGCTCGAAGCATCATGAGGTCCAAGTGTGTTTGCAAGGCATGGCGCGATCTGGTGCAGTCCCCTGAATTTGGCCCGTTGCATGCTCGTCATGCGGCCTTGTCCTCGGGCCGCCTCCCCACCGTTGAGGACCTCACATTCTCATACAGTACCTTCTCCCTCTTGGGGTTTATTGATGATAATGAAGTGATACAAAACACACCCAATAGTTTGGTTCTCTCCCATAAATGGCCAAACCCTAACTCGTTTATACATAGTTCAGCTAATGGCTTGCTCTTCATGATCAACTTGATCTCCGCGTCTGAACTATTCATATGCAATCCAATCACTCGTGAGTATGTCACTTTTATTCTTGAGTGTGATTTGCGGGAATATGCTTTTGGATTTGGTGTAAGCAAAAGTGGTCAACACAAGCTTGTTATGATTTCTCAATCTCAAAATACGTGTCAAGTATACACTCTAGGCACGGGGCAGTGGAAAAGCATCGCGATTGGGAGCCAGTTTGAGTATGACGTGGAATACGAGGTTGCTTTTGTTAATGGGAATCTTCACTGGCTTGTACTTGATAGTCGCAAAGCTAGGATTTCTTGTCTCGATCTTGAAACAGAGCTATTTACCTCTTTTTCTTGTCCTGAACAAAAAGGCGATTTTCAGTATTACTCCATATCTGATTTGGGGGGTCTCTTGTGCTTCAGTGATGATACATATGAAGAAGGGATTAAAATATGGTGCATGAAAGAGTATGGAGATGACAAATCTTGGACTCTTGATTATGTTATCAAGAGAGATATGCGAATGCTCGAAATTGGTCAACGTGTTCGTCATGCATTCAGATATCATGAAAATATGCCAGTAGACAAAGTTCACAGTGTTCTTGTGGAATTCTACGCATTCAAAATGGGGCGCACTGCACTAGATTTCCATGTTGATTATGATATTCTTCGTCATATATTAAAATATAATATGCGTGAGCACGTTAACGAGGATGAAATTGGTGATATTATTGATGAAATTCTACTACTCGGAAATGAGCATGATAAGCTTTATCCCATTAAAGCATTGCAAGATGGCGGGATCTTACTCTCATTGGATAAATCTGCTCGACTATTCTACTACCCGAATGACGCGACTAAACCTATGCGACAGATCGCAAACGCGGAGATCTATTATGATGATTCCAACTTAGTTATTTATAGTCCTAGTTTTGTTTCCCTCAAATCCTTGGTGATGGATAATATGAACGTTTACTAGTTTTAGAGTTTAATTATATTATTTCTTTTTAGTTATATTGGTATATTTTAGAGTTTAATTATATTATTTCTTTTTAGTTATATTGGTATATGAATGTATTTACTCTTTTTGATTGCTTTGTTTTGTCCTTTTTAATAATCTATTTTGGCCTTGTTGTTACTGTTTTATTATACTTAAGATTAAGACCAAGGAGGAAGAGATATTTGGGGAAGAAGTAGCCGCTCCATATAGTATCTCATTTCTTCTAAACCTAGAATAAAATTGCAGGAGTATTTATATTGTTGGGTTATTTTCATTGTCATATAATTGTTATAGAGGATAGAATAAATAGAGATTTTACAATACATTTTATTGTATAATTTTTTAAATTTTGTACGTAAAATCGTTTATTGTCTTTAATTAAGGTTAAAGTGAAATAAGACATTTATTGGCGGACAAACGGAAAAAAAAAATAAGATATTTAATCGCAGACGAAGGGAGTATTGATTTTCACTGTGCGTGTGTATGCATAAACAACCGATTCTCAAATAGTAAGGAAGTATATGTAAGTGCAACTATATGAGCGACAATGATTAATATAGGTGGTTCCTTTGCCAAAATCGCTCCACCAGTTCCGGCTTTCGAGCATTTGCTCAAAGCATGGGCTGATCAGAGGCATGTTTGAATACGCCTTTCCGGCTAATTTTATTCTACAAGCATCACTACCCTCTCCTCTTCTTGGTCGAAAGGACTCTGCTACAGCCCTAAGCTAGCTGAGGCATCAGTTGTTGCAGTTTTCGCGCGATTTATATGCTTGCTACTGGCCAAATGTAATCATATTTCATCGTGCCACAGGTCTTATTTCCACGACACTTGTTGAAATCTCTTCGTTATGGACCTGAAGCTGCTATGGCTTTTCTCAGACCAACTGAAGGAGGCACCGCGTTTCAAGATGTCTGCAACAAAAGGGGAACCGAAACTGGAACTCTCCACTGCAGTCTCATCATATTCTGCAATCAATTAATGGAAAAGCTAAGCAATAGATAGGCTAATTACGTAAAGTTGGGCAGGTTTCTTGAATCGCAAAGTGAGTGATGATCAACATGAAATAGTAATATAACGAGATGCATACTAAACGAATATTTAGAATATAAACATAATCATTTGATAGAAGCATTTTCTATGAAAAAATCCTACAGTTTCATGTTAAATACTCCGCTTAATGACGCAGTCTCAAGAAAGACTCATCCACACGTCCTATGATGTAAATGTAACTTGTCTATCACCACACCACCGAATATTTTTCGATTTTAGGGGTATTACTATGTGCGCAAATCTCATCTCTCGTACACTTTTTTCACACTCCAACCTTCTTCGGGATTTAGGCACTAGTGTCATTATAAATGTTATCAAGCTTTTATTCATACTATATTAGTCATCTGAACTTAGGTCATATTTGTTTCTTCCTTTTTAATAAGTGATTTATTTCTTTTTCTTCTTAGAATTGCTCCTCAGATAATATCGCTAAACGTGAGATTGAAAATTATCCTAGATCATTAAGCAATAGAATAGATGATTACCAGAAGAGGCAGGAAACCGATAATGCTTTTTCAGGAACTTTGAAGCTTCCTTATCCTTCTTGTGGCACAATACTCGAAGCAAAGTATGAGTATCCCCAACATATCTTTGACCCTTTTTATAACTATTCACACCGGCTGACATGTTTTGACTGGATGATATTAGCATCTTGATCAAGGATTGAGTCTGCCACGAGAGAATGATCAGGGAAAATGAGAACTACGCATTTGTAGTGATTGGAAGCTAGGAACAAATCTACCTGAAGGGAAAACAGGCTAAGAACTTGACGATAAAATTTTGCTTCCTCTTCAACCAATGAACGAGGGAGGCCTTCTCCATCAGCAATAAACAACTCCTGCAAAATTATGAATTAGTATATTATTCAAGAAAAAATTATTCAACGTATTACAACCTTGTAACACCATCAAACTTGTTGAGGTAAATAATACCAATAGGACCAGAGTCTAGTTGGACACAAACTATACATTCTTTTTCCATCTCACTAGTTTGGTGGAAAAAACAAATTTGGCATGGTATGATTTCCAGGAATATTTGTATGAATTGATCCATGACTGAGCTATTTCTAAGCTACCAGTTACTGAAGACAACAAATTTAATAGTAGTATTAAGTTTTAGATATTAGAATAAATCATGACAATACAAAAATCCTCAGATGGCAGTGGTATGGGATCACCTTTAGCATATTAAAGTCTTCTTCAATCAATACAGTATCAGAATCAGAAAATGCACGTGAAGGGCCTCCATCAAGTAAAACCCACATAAAACCTTCCTGTTGCATATTGAAACATAAAATCAGGAAGAAAAAACAATGTGTAAAAAAGGCAAAATTTACAGATATCACAGGCAAGATCATACCAATGATGCCTTCCAAATGTTTGACACTACAAGGTCCCTGATTGTATCGTCAATCACACTGCATACATCATTCAGGACCTATAAAGATGCAAGGGAATGCTTCAGAAAATTTATAAGTAAAGAAATAGTTAATGTAGTTCTATTCAATTTCCTGAATCCGTCTTCATTAAAAGTTCCATTTATAATTTATTGAGCAAAGGTATATGGAAGCACGCTAAAGAAAAACGTGATACATCATTATCAACTATGAACACTTTTAAGTACTTTCGACATTATGATGTTCAGCAAAATATTACAGTAAGTACTAAGCCTTTGGAAGGAAAAAAATATATATTAGACACACTGAAGAAAGTTGTTTGATTCACCAAAGCAGGCTCAGATATCAGACCATATGTTTTGATGTTCATTTATTGATTAGGAAAATAGTAGCATTAGATTGGGAAAGGGGAAGAGATTACATACAAGACTACAAAGTAGGTGCTCGTAGCTAAAAACATTAGGGAGGGACAAATCTCACTTTATCAAATTGAGGCAGTACAGCTTCTATGCGGTTTCCTTCGACGCCCCCATAATATAGATAAGACAAGAATGAATCTCTCATATCCCAGAATACAACTTTGGCACCTGGAAATTCAAAAAACATTGACACAGCTCAATTCTAAAGCACATAGAGAGAAAACACAATTATGCCTTTCGTTCCATACCATATGGCCATACCACACATTTCATAGACCTCTATAGTTAGTTCCATAAACCAAAACTCTTGGAAAACACTTAAGGCATGATGATTTTACGAGGTAAAGTATTTAACCAAAGGTTGGCACAGTCCCAAATAGTTTACACTGCACCATCAGTTTGGTCAAAGAAAACAATACTTTTATATGCACCGTAAACATAAATGCTTCGGGTAACCAGATTAAAGAATCATTTGCTTATTTAGAACAGAGACGATATTGAATTCAAAGAACAGATTAAAGAATAATTTGCTTATCTCATGTAAACCGCTCCAAAACTACAGATGCCTCAGGAGTATTTCATTGTAATTAATGCATCAATTACTTTTATCAATTAGCAGAGGTTACAGACCACGAATTAGGATCTTCCATGATTACCTAAAAATTCGCTAGTCTTCTGAATACCCTGAGCTGCAGAATCCCTGATGCAATCCAAAGTGGCAACAAAAAGCTCAGAAACTGATTCACCATTTAAATCTGTTGGCTCCAAAGTTCCAGGAGTTCTCTCTGTTGCTGAATGAGATGAACAGTGTGTTAATGTAAGCTTCCTTTGATTTATTACAGGGATACTTTATCACATAATGGAAGTTTGTGTTGATCTAGGGTGATTTCTTCCATATTACAAAGTCATTTAAGAAAACCATGTCATTACGGAAAACTATAAATGAATATATATGCCATGAAACTGATATTTATAAATCATATGCAATACTATTCCGATTCGTTCAAGTGGCATAATGGCTTCTTCCTACAATAAGCTTTACTTGAGCATAAATTTAGTCTCACGTGACATTTCCAAAGAATGCCCCCAGCATAAGTCTATTTACTCGGTGAGTTAACATAATCTTCTGAAAAGCAAGCTTGATCCTGAACCTAAAGACTTCACAAGTGGAACTCATTTACACTCACTAGCTTTGGTTGATGCAGATATTAACAATAAGTAGGTAATTTCCCAACTCCAATGGCCTGTTTAGATGACCTTTGGATGAAATGAGGAGTGGAAATTGTACACTTGTTTTCTGAAGCATTAAGAACATGATAATATCTGAAAGAATAAGATTACATAAATTAGATTGGATAATTTGGAGTTATAAAGAACCTACAATATCTGTCTTTTCTGTTTGATGCGACAGATTCCCACGACTTCCTAATGCCTTCTTCAAGTATCGCAACTTGTTTTTGAATATACTGCAAAAATAAGCATCAGCCTCTGTGTAAGTATTGCAACAAGATTCAGATAAAGGAATGGTTCAGAGATGGTGAGCTTAGAATGTCAATCAGCTCCTAGAACTATGGTTACTGGCCCTCTTATGCATACTTATCTATATCAAGTACTTAGGTAACTTGCATACTGACATACAGACAGTTGCCCTAAAAAAGATCATATACTGGATCATAAACAAATGTTCTTTTATTGTTAACAATTATTCATGATAACCCCCAGCATCATTATTGTTCTGGTCCAACTTATGATGCACTTGACATGTTTCTTTGGATATACATGAACATCAAGATCTTTATTGTTTCTTCTCAATTGATGTCTTCTAAACAGCACTTAAATTAACATACTAAAGACTTATAGGTGAGTTCCTTTTTATTAGATAGAATGTAAATGAAAGATGCCAGTTTCATTTCAGCACTCTAAAGCACAACCCTTGAAACAATGGTTGAACTTACAGAAACCATCAATTTTGTGTTAGTATTTCCTAAACCAGTCAAATAACACCTGAATCAATTAATAAAAAAGTGAAAATGGTGGGTTGAATTTATAGCAAATGAATCAGAGCCAACTTCAACTCACTCGATAAGTATTTAATCTGATACATAGCTTGGAAGAAGTCAGCTCATCCAACTCTTTATATATTTCATGATCAATAATTGAACTCTCAGCCACCTTTCTCTTGATAATAGGAAATGTTGCTTCCTTGTAGCGAGTCAGTGGAGGAGTAGAAGGGTACAACTTTTGCTTCTCAACTGTACGGCAAAAGTTACACTGTTATATTCTCATGTTAATTGGCTGCAGAAGAAAAAATGAACCATACATTCAGAAGATCATGAAGAGACTAAATCATCAGTGGAATTAATGGACAAAGAAATCCCTAGAGAATAGATAAGCGATCAAGCCCTGATAAGCTCAACATAATACTTTCACTAGCCCATCCATAGGCCAATTTCTCAAATCCCACCAGACTAGTCTCAGTCTGTATGTTCTTTTTATATTATTGTAACAAAAAACAAAAGTTTTATTGAGATTTGATGGGTGAAGTATTACATAGGCAATATTATTAAAAACAAGACCATGTAGGTTTTTCACATCAAAGACGGGTAAGAACCAACTTAAAATAGTAATAAACAGAGCACGGCAGTTTTCATACTTGCAGCAATACCTATATACAGTAAAAATCCGCACTTTCAGAAGTTCCATACCTAATTGGCTAATTACATTCGACAAATAAGTATCCAGGCTGTGGAAAATTATCGATAATAGAGCTTGTAAATGAGTTATGTCCATTGGGAGGCTCCACTGAAAAAATTGATCTACTGTCTGCAAAATAAATGATATGTTATCTTTGAATTATCAAAGTAGAACAAAATTTCCTTTAGCACAAATAATGTGTATCAGACTATCAGTCACTATATAGAAACTGTGCATACCTCCTCTATGATTCTAAACACTTCAACTGCTGAAGCTGCATGCTTTTGCTGAGCTGATAGAGGTTCCCAGTCCTGCCAACATGGGAAAAGAAATCGGTTGACATGCTATATAGAGATCCAGAATAACACATTGTATTTTCCCTGTAAATTTGTGTCAGCAATAAGAGCTTCACAAACAAGGGCCGGCATACTTCATTTCTCATCATAATATTGTGTCAACCGAATATGAGAAAGACCTCAAGATCAAAAGCACGCCCAGTCCATTCCAGAATTCTTTCATATTGTGCAACTACCCAATCCAGAATGAAAGGCTTTGAAATTTCAGCAATCTGCAGCGAGAAGTAAAAAAGGAATGAGCATAAACGAAGTGTGAGACAATCATGAATCATACAAATGAATCAACTTCATACATATTACAACCCATCATTTTTGGGTTGGGCTTGCAGCATGATGTCAATAAATATAAATATGTAAATAATACAACAGCCATTTTTGCCATAGCCAAGTTCCATCAGGAAAGGGCAAAACTTTTTTTAGCAGGATAATTTGTTTCATAAAATTGGGAAATCGACATACTACAAGACACAAGAATAATCAGGTGATGACTTATGGAGGTGTATTTCAGGGCAAAAGAATAGTGATCCTTTATTACAATGTCAAAATCTGAAATTACATTGTTTTAGTTAGCACGAATTGTGTGTGTGTTGGGAAAGGAGGGAGGGGGGCTGCAGTCCATCACCATCTGGCTGCAGAACTCAATATGACTTCTACAATCTACGTATATTAGTGGTTTCTATTCATATACCACTAAATGGAGTTAAAGAAGACTTCAGATACCACCAGTAACCCCAACCATACAGTCCTCCGAAAACAGCAACCAATTAGCATACGTGAAAAGCATTATTCTCATTGAAGTCTGTCATGAACAGATATTCCAGTGATGTGGGTCTCAGCAGTAGGAAGCATAGATTGCCACCTTAAAAAACATAAAAGAAATACAGTAGCTTTTAAGTAAAAGGTCGAAATTTCCCTAGATTTCCCAGATATGTTGACTATGCTAACATGAAGATATATTGCATCTTGAGAAGCATACCAACATACAAGATGCAAAAAAACTAATATGTTCTGTATAAGAATGCATTCTAATTTGGATTCTCTATAAACACAGGCCACACAAAGACAGAGGTGGACCGGAGGTGAAAGGAAGTGACTGTTCTCCTGCTATTAGACTTTTTTGTAAAAAAAATATCATCAGAAGATCAGAAGAAGTTCAACAATCAATAAATCAATTTTTTTTCTCAAAATCAAACTATATTAGTGTGAATTGTTTGAAGGGTTGCAAAAGAAACCAACCTGATAACGCTCAAATCCTCTGCTATGGTGTGAATTGTTTTCTTCACAAGCTGAAGAATAGAGTTCAATAAGGTAACACTCAAGACCATAAGCTGCGGGAAGCACTTTCCTGACATCCTCAGTGATGCTTGTAATATCCTTCATAAAGGGTTTCTAGAGGAAAAGGAAAGAAGTGAAATACATCAATAATTACCGACATGGAATTTCAAGTTGAGAAAAAACATTTAGTTTCACCACAAGCAGACCAGTCTTTCACCATAAAGTTGGTGTAACATCTTGGCTGAGATCATGGCACATCCAGGATACCAACGACGCAAGATGGGGCTGAATATGGATAGATCCTTCTCTGCAATTTGTTTGAGTTCACTTGCAAGAATAGCCAGAGGATGCATCTTACCATTCATAGAGCCAGTAGCAAAATCAATAGCCTGAAATTTAGGCATAAACTTTGTCATGATGATAATCAAAGAAGTTAATGCTTCCATCATTACTGTAGAGACAAGCCTTACCCTCCTGCAGGCAGCATATTGAGTTTTCTCAATGTATACTCTTATCTTTTGAGTAACAACATCATTAGGAAGGAAATATCCTGTAAACTACAGGGACAACAGGATTAGTTTGGATGATACTAGCTCTCACCAGCAACAAGAGAAAATAAATTACTGAAAAACTAAACTCCTGGCTAAGACATGATGTACAATCTGAAACGTCTTGCTAAGCTAGATCCAGATGAGAATGAAGAAGTATCAGCTGTAGCCTAATACAAAATTTTGACTTCTGTAGTTTACATAGAACAGAAATTAAAGAAGATGCTGATATGTGGAAATTCACACTTGTCCAATATGGAAATCACTTCTCTCACACCATATAGGATCAAATTTATAGCGATTTTTCAGCAGTGTTGGTACCTGGGGATTTCTCTGTGGAATAAAATCTTGAGTCCCAGTGGATAACCCCATTGTCAACACCCTCTCAAAGAACGAAGATTTCTGAAAATTTAAGATCCCTTCAGAATAATATTACAACGAGCACCACTTCAAAATTGCTCGAAGTCTCGAGCATCACTAAACTACAAGCGATATAGGATGCTCTGACAAGTTATGAAGCAAATAACCTGACTGAAATATAGATGATAATCCTGCAATTTACTGTTGCACCACAAACTAATTGAGAAAAATATGGACTGCAGCAAATCAAATCTAGTTTCGCACTCAATGCCAACGGTTGGGCACGTTAAGCTTCTCATGTAGGACACTTCTTTGTCATCCTTGAGGTCAGCAGATAAAACATGCTTCACTTCGCGAATAGCATGGTCCAATAGTATTGCCTCTTCAGTTGTGACAAACTTCAAGTGAAACAAATTTTCATTAGGAAATTGAGCAGAGGTAAAAGTTTGATGAGATGTGTCAAAGTCACCCAAAACAATCTATGCACAAGTTCCATTATAATCTAACATCAAATTTCTGTGGCAGATTTCGACATTTTGAGAAAACGTCTAGCACCAACTAGTTAAGATAAAATGATGCATCTGAAAGTTTATACCTGTTGAAAAAGCACCCAAGCAAATAATGTGTGATGCAGTCTCTCTGTAATGCCCAACATTGACCAAGTTAATTTGACCAGCTTCAAGATCTCTTCTGCTTCCTGGTACAGATTCAAACATAATCATATATTTTGTAACAGAACAACACATAAAATGCAGAGTCCAAACCTCTATAATCTGACTTTCTTCCAAAACATCAAATAGACCGAAAAGCAGTTTCTCATAGAGTCTAATGTTCAAATGATAACCACTGGTCCAGTAGTATGTTTCACCCTCTATTCCAAAGCGCCCAGGTATGGATGAGAATGCCAAAGCAACTTGTCGAAGAGTTAAAAGAACATCCCTCCGTTGTGAAGAGGACATCTTCATATCCCATTCCTGGCCATAAGAAAGAAGAAAGAAAAACTATCAAAGAGGGCAACCACCAGTGCTGTTGTCAAACAAAGCTAAATTCAAGATATACCTTTGAATTTTTTATTTTTGCAAGTGACTCCTCGATCATCTCTTTTTCAGCCTTCATATGATCAGAACGAACTAGTTCTTCAAAAATATTAACCTGTAGAAGCTAGAATCACAAACTGAAAACAACAAGCCTAGGCACCAGAAAAAATATTACAAACTGTTGAATGCTTATGGTAAATGAAGTTTAGGAATAAAAGAAGGAAGATCAAATGTTCTTGTGTGCTGCAGATGCTAATCCAGCGATGTTTAACTTATAACTTAGAAAGGCCTTAAATCACTGTAATTGTCAGGTTTGCAAAAAAGGAAAAAATGCAATTTTAACTTTTTCTATTTAGTGCTGGACTACCATTTGCATGTCTCTTGGTATCACATGCTCCATGACAAGAAAATAAGTTATTTGTACAAACAAAATAGCATAATGAAACAAAAGAGAATTCTGCAAACAAAAAAAAAAAGCAAAACCCAGTGGGAAAAAAATACTTGTCTGCTCTTCCAATGGAGGTATGATTTCTCGCTTGGAAAATCAGATCTTAATAAACCAGTCAAGAGAACCAAGGACAACTGTGGAACATCGATTTGAGTGCATACTTTCCCCATCACAAACTGTGTCAATCTCCGCCTAATAAAAGCATCTGCAGCTTCAGATATCTGTGTAAAACACGGACAGGGTCAGTTTAAGAGTGGAAACATGCCCCCTTGTTAAGAAAATTTCAAATATTAAGGAACTAAATGAGTAGAGACAAGGATAGTATTCAGCTCAATCACAATTAGAAGAATAAAGTGCTGAGCTTCAGTAAACTGGGCTTTAATACCCCATTGGAGCAATTTCCATGTCACTATGTCAGACAACTATTTGATCTTCTTTTTTCGTTATATCGGTAGACCGGGGTTTGAAACCCTGCAAGAACAAGAATGTAATATCGCAGGAACAGAGTAAAATACCTGCATTTGTAAGCGAATTGTGTCAAGGACCTTCAAATGACTTTCAATAGGTGCCGATTCCATATGCCGTTTCTCTTTCCTATTTTTTAACCCAGAAAGGAACTTAGAACTTTTTTCTCTCTTTCTACCCTCAGTTGTCTGAATTTCTAACCTAAACAAACAGAAAGCAAAAAAGCAAATGAGACACAAAAGCCAATAGTGTAATGAATAGAAGGGGGGAGGGGTGGAACAAAAAAAGTACCAAAAAGTTATCTAAGTAGCACAGAGAAGAAAAGATTACCCGGAAAAAAGCATACATGCAAGAAACACTTCATAAGCAGTTTCCCGCAAGTCATCATCCCGTAAACCTTCACAAATCCTAAAACTGTGCATCAGTTTACTCAAAACTGGAATTTCTTGTTTGCAAAACAGCCAATAAACCAAGAACACTGTGAATAATCTATGAGAACCTTCAAACTTTCTAAATCTGGTTGAGTTCAATGATCATAGAGAAGCCCCTCCATGACCAACCTAAGTCTTTCTTATGTCTCCTAGCCCTCTATAAAATAATGCAGGGAGGGAAAATGAATTGGCTACAAGTTACAACATCGTTTTAAGTCTCTTACAGAAGGAGCAAAATCACTACAAACCTTAAAAGGGATGCTTATATCCACCACTTAAATTTAAAGCCAAGCAAAAAAAAGTATCAAAAGGATCATCAGTAATCAAATAAAAGACCGTATTCTATTAATAAAATCAACAAAACAAATAAGTTGAGAAGGAGAAAATGGATCTGATTGAAGCTTCTTAACTTCATTTTAATGATTTGTCTTGAGCTGACTATGTTTAGTTGGTAGGGAATAATTATACAATGAGAAATATCTGTACCTGTTCTTAGATTTGGTAATCCTACTGAATGGGTAAGTTTATTATCCAATGATTTTGCACATGGGATAGTATTTTCTTGATAATTATTCCCAGCCTCCTGACTGGAGATATATGATCTTTCTGCAGCTGGATAGGTAGGCCCAGGAAAATTGTTCCTTTCAACAAAGTCACTTTCGTTTGCTTTCCGGTTCAGGGGGATTGACGGTGCAACACGACGAGGTGGAGATCCAGCTGATTCTGTTCCCGAGAGGAGGTAAAAAACATCTCCTGATTGCAAATGCATCTACAAAATTAATATAATCAGTATTCAAGGCAATAAGAATAGTCTCAAAAGTATAACTGAATCTATCTGGAGAAAATGAAAGGCACGTTTAAACAGTAGCAGGCAGTGTACCTCATATCCTCCATGACCTCAATTCATTTATATATAAACGTACATACACATGCACCTCAATCTTGTACTATATTTTCCTACAATTAATCTAGTATCGTAACCGTGAAGGAGTAAAATGTGTTTTAAAACTTTTGAGAATTGCATTTTTAGCTTACCAGAAAATTGAGTGCTATATTTGTTTTTCCCAATTAAAATTGTATATTAAGTACAGTAACCCTGCATCCTCCAAAGGGAAAGTTAAAGCAAGATACAAAAAATTTAGAAGCATCTCATAGGACTGGGGAAAATGTAGAACACGATGCTAGCAAGATTACATAGCCAACAATTGGCGCTGACTTTGATGGACGAACAAATTCCAGGTATAAGACCATACCAAATAATTTCTTCTGCAACTGTAAAATGGGTATGTAAAATGCTCTTGTTAATTCTAAGCGCCCAAGAAGAAAATTAATTAAAGGTACTAGGTAAGAACTAGTAGCCAACGATGTATTGAAAAGGGGAATATTTATCTGCTCCATGGAACAAACAGAGAACTGCAGTCTGCAGTACTAATCAAGCTAAAAGATAAACTGGACTTATAATCAGAGAAAGTTCAATGGTAGTTTGACAAAAAAAAAAATCTAATGCCACGCATACAAAGAAGCAGGACTCATACATAACATCTGAATTACAAAACAAATACTACAAGAGAAGGATCAAGGATGACAATAATAAATGAAGTCCAGAGCTTGGGACTTCAAGTTCCATAGATCAACCAAAAAAAACAATAATTAGACAACAAAAGGAGAAAGTGGGAACAACCTCCCACCGGATTTCTTACCGCTATTGGATGTGAAGACTCCTCATGATACCTCCTTGTTGCTTGAGAAACATCAAGCACGCCACCTAACCACCAAGTACCAACAACAACCATTCATTCTACCAAATTTTAAAAAACACCAAAACAATAAATAGATAATAGTAGAAATTTAAACAATCGAGCAAAATATACTTCTCCACAGCCAAAATGAGACTCCGATCATTTAAAATCTCAAAAATCAAAACCATAATTCCCCGACGCACCTCTTCGCGCCAAAATACGAATTAAAAAACAATAAAGCAATTGCAATTTTAGGTCTCGACACAGCTCCTCGCTACAGCTCAACAATTATTATTCATCAAACGGAAATAACAACAAGTAGCAGTTCAGCGCATGCCTCACAGCTGAAAATTACACGCCTACAAACATCCACAGCACGAACACACGCACACAAACACGCAATACACTGTATACAGATGCATATACCGGACTGGATGCATTCGAGAACGTAATCAGCGCTGAGATGATCGAATTCGATGTCCGCCGCCGCGGTGATTTCCTTGATGAGGCCAGACGAGAGGAGGAACTCCAGCAGCTTGCGGCGATCGTCGCGATAGCGCCGCAGCAGATCGTTCGAGAACTCCATCGCGAATTCCGATTATCACATAGCACAGAAACCTGCTGCGGTTTGAACAATGAAAAAGGCACAAAGTCACACTGTGTCAATTATTTGTTTATTGAAAAAAATGACATTTTCGTTTTTTGTTTTTGTTTTTATTTTTTTCTATCTATCGAGTAGCGCGAAAAGGCGACGGCATAAAGCATAAAGTATTTTTCTCTTTGTTGCTTTTGGTTTGGGCCTTTTGGTTTGGGCCTATGCCCAAATCTAATATTTAGGGCCCTAGAATATATTTATAATTATGAGTTTTTAGAAATGTAAAAAAATAGTGAAAAAAGTTATTGAAATATAAATGTCATTTTTATATATTAATTCTATAATAAAATATGAGTAAAATAAGGTTGGTTGAATGTAAAGCTTATTAGTACTATTTATTGAAAGAGTGAACCGAGACAATGAACATCCTTGTCTATCATTGATTTAGTTCGAATTCCATTATATCTTTTCCAAGAGTTTGTGTAGTTACATGAGTCATACTCATCAAAGTCGAGGACCGACTAGGAAATCCGAAACCTATGAATCTATTTTATTCATTCGTAACTTAAGAAATAAGATAATAGTTTACCTTCCAAAATCATTATATACAAACAATATTTCATTACTTATTTTCGATGTCATTAGCTAGCCAACATCTTCCCATTATCGTATCAGATATTTTTCCTTTTAAATGATTTTATTTTAAAACTATATGTGTCAATAATTATATACTAGTACTTAGATGAAAAATATAAGAACCCATCAAATTGTTTGATCAAAATCTGGCTGTCCCATAAATTTTAACATTAAAATATTAAATCACTAAATTTAAATCATAAAAATTAACTTACATTTGACATTGACTCTTAATTAGACATAATATACGTCGATATAGGACTAATATAATACTATCAATCTAAGATGCGTAATATTTTTTTTAGTGTGTCATCATTCTAAAAATATCACTTAGATTAATATAGGAGTCTATATACATAGAATTTTCTCGACACCAATACATAATAGTTTTGAATATATTTCTTTATTTAGTTATAATTGTTTGGGAGCATGCAGAAAGTAAATAGTAGAGGAATGGAAAAAAAAAAAGGAGTAATGCACAAAAAAAATCCAAAAACAAACTGTAATAAATTTAACTAAGTAGCACGAAAATTTGGAGTCGAAAAATAAAATGAATGATAAAAAGCAAGAAATTGAAAAGAAAGTGATAAATGATCAGAAGCAGGCGAGTTGAGCAAAGAAGCGTGGTATCAACCATGCGGCCATGTGTTTGTAGCTTTGCTGAGTCATGTGGACGCCGTCCCAACTCAGATGTCGATCAGCATCTTCACACACGCTGACATTGGCTCCTCCACACATTCTTTCCAGATCAAAGTTGTATTTCCCGCCTATTCCGCAGCAAGCCTTCTCGACCTCATATCCTCTCTCTTTTCCCTTTCGGAGGAGATCTTGGTAAGCATTGTAATAGTCGCCGTAGACTATGACAATATTGGGATTCTCTTGTTTGAGCTTGAGGATGGCTTCTTGCAGAAGCTTGTTGTGGTACTCTGCAAATTCATTCAGCTCCGTCACGCAATTTTGTTCGTTAAGGGGTGCGCCTTGGAATGCTGATTTGTATATCGGAAGGCAACCGATTGGAAAGTTACCAGGAACAACCAATCTTACTGCCCCCATCTCTATGGCTCTCTGCAAAAGTATTCATAATCATAACTTTCAGTGAATCATCTAGCAAACTTACCATCATAATGTAGAGGAATGCAAAATTTTGGATACGAATTAATTCGGAATTGTAAAGGTAGAAAATTGATAGATTAGGAAAAGGACAAGTTTCTCTAATTGATGCATAGAAATATAGAAATATCAATATGTCAACTCACCTTAGTTCCATTAATCACAGCTTCAACCACTTGAGGAACCATGCTTTTCAATTCCTCCATTTGTTTCCTTTGAAAGATTGCGTAGTTGTAATCATTCCCACCAGTTTCTCCCACCATGAACAGAGCACTTCGGAGTTTCTTGAAACGATCTATATAATACTCCATATTAATTATTCTACTACATATATATAGAGTAGATAGTAAAACAAAGGATATATATTGTTTACCTATCTCATCAAGGCTGGTGGAATTGAAGTAGGATTCCATCCAATCCAATTGAACGCCAAGTGAACTATTTGTCACCGGATTCGTTACGTTATGAGCAGCCAACGCCTCAGACGACAATGCAGTTGAACCAGCCACGGCAAAGTTGACTCCTTTCTCGAACCAAGTCCCCATGTGTTTGTACGGTGGGAGCAAAGGAAGCCCAACAGCCATTGCTGTTCATCATATATTAACAATTGTGATTGTAATTATATTAAAAGCAACTATAATAATTAACCAAAACAAATTAATACGAATTTTACCAATATAATCAATCATTAAAAGGCCATTGGAGCATCGCCCTGTAGCTTCCTCAAAGAAGGTTTGGCCGTACGGCAATCGCGCGAAATTTGTGGAGGCCCCGACCGGGTACTCTCTAATCAAATTTCCTGCATCGCTCATCGAGTCTCCAAGTTGATATATTTGATTAAAGTGACAGTATCCCAAAACGTTGCGATAAGCACCAGCAGAAAAAACCAAACAGAAAACAACTAAAACACCGAATATAACTTTAAATGCCATCGACAAAAACCTAAAGTGGATTATCACAAGAAAAAGACAAACACTAATGTATATAAGAGGCTTATCGAATTCCAAGTTATGACAAGAAAGAGGCAAATACCAGTATTTATAAGAGGCTTATCGAATTCGAAGTCTGATAGGATTAGCAATGATACATGGAGTAGTTAGATTTTTTAAATGATATTTTAGTATTTAATTTTATATTGAATATAATAGTGTATATTAGTATTAATTTTATGCGTATTACAAGGGATCGAGAAATATTACAGACTAAGTTTAAATTAATTTTTCGGTGGTTTATGAGTATCAATTAAGTGATATGTCAATTCGATTAGGGATCAAAACCTTTTCCTAACAAATCAACTAGTACTACATTTCACTATAAACCAATAAATATAATTACTATACTATGTAAATGTAATGAATGTACACTTTTGAAGATATCACACTACAACAACAAATCTTCAACAGCTTCACCTAGTTACCTTGCAAACACCTATGGTTCAAAAGCCGGGACCTGATCCACGGGAGCACGAAAGGCTCGATACACGGTCCTATCGACAATGCTCCTATACGGATCATGCTCCCTCTTCTTGAGCAGGTACGACATGCTCGTCTCAACATCAGACTTGATCTCCAAGTAGAGCTCTCGCGCCTTTTCTCTGTCCTTGAGCATCTCCTTCTTTCCCTTGGTCGGGATCGGCTTCCCGAATAGGTAGTACAACCGCCCGGGAATCTTTGGCAAGAGCCCCGGGATATACAGCTCTTGATTTGCGACCTCACCACTCATCCCGGCCCTACAGCAACCGCGATATCAGCTATCAGCTTCGACATGTTACAACAGCAAGGTGAGGCCTGCATACCTGACGTTAAATTGCTGAGACTTCTCGTTGTTGCTTCGCATTTGGTCACTCAGATACGGGATCTTCATCAAGTCATCATAGTCGAGAACTAACTGCCGATAAGAAAAAGACTAAAGTTCAAATTTGGTCGTACACATTAAGTTTGTTAGCTTTTGGTCCCAAACATTATATCTTGGTCCATATTTAACGGCCAAGCGCGTTTTAAAGTCCAAAATTGAGCAAATGTACGAGATCAATTTTAAACGTTAGTCTAAGGAAAAATGCAAGGCTAGTGATACTCATCATTGATAGGCAAAATATGTTAGCTGATAACATCACAAAAAGTACCTCAGCTAGGTCGTCCTCTCCGATAACTCCAAATGGCACGATTGTGGCTTCGAATCGTGCAGCCATCCTCACAAACTCCGGCTGGTCCGGCCAGAACAGTTTATACTCTTCACCCTGATCATCAAAGTTCCACATTGCAAGCATAATTAAAACGCTGATATCTTGATATTGTTACAAACATGTTTATGAAGAAAAACGAAATAACACAACGCATACGATACGAACCTTCCTGTGGAGAGCCTCTCGAGCGCCACCGGGATACAGCAGTACGTGAGATTTCGTCTTGAACAGCTTGAAAAGATTGCTTGCGCTGACAGGTAGCGCGCCATATAACCGGATGGTGTCATGAAACGAAAACTCCTTGCTCTCGCTTTCAACGAGATCCGAGAACAAAGATGGATGTGCTATGCCACGAACCAAGATCTTCTTCTCTCGCAGAAACTGTTCGACTAATGGTGAGAGTTCTAAACCCATAAGCATGTGATAACCAACTAACAAGACTGGACCTTCCTCGGGAACTCCGGCTAGGCCTCTCACTATCTTCCCGTCTTCCGTAGTAGACAAGAACACAGGACTAGCGAAATTCCGAAGGAATCTGTTCAAATATAGACGAATGTTTCACTATTTACTCTGAAAAACACAAGGATAAAGAATTGTGTTGGTATATTACCCGTTTCCCTCGATTGCTTGCTTGAACTCGGATTTACTAGGCGGTACGAAATCCATCACATAATCATGGTTTCTGGACCTACGGTACGTGCTAGTACCTTTAATGATAGTCAATAGATTAACACCATCCTCCTGCAAAAACACAAGAAATAGTGTTTCAAAACACTTGAATCATTAATCTTATGCCAACGGTTTCTCAGCCGTTTAGTCAAGAAACGTAATCTCCTCACCTACCAATAATATGGTGTGCCCGTTGTCTTTGAAGTATCGTACGTTGCAATTTTTCAGTGACTTTAAGAGCCTCCAAGCTTCGTCTTTACTGGGAAGCATGGCATCCTTGCCACTGAGATGTATGGCCCGTCATTAATTCAAAGACTCGGAAACAAAAATGTGCACAACATCAAAGAAGATTGGTTGTCTGTTGTATCGAGTAACAGAGAGAGATAGAGAACAAACCTAGCAAGAACAAGTACTTCAGCTTTAACGGCATGAAGACGAGAATTCGCATAAGCAGCACCGGTTTTCAACTGCTTCAGTTTCCAATGCAGGGCTTCTTTTGGTATGATATCAGCCAAGCCCTATTAATGTTTCATTATTAAGTTTTGAAAAACAAAGTGCAGATGAGATCGAGCAAGAGCAACGATGTCCTTACAGAAAGACGAGGCAGCATAGCAGTGAGGTTGTTGGCTAACTGTTCGAAATATTGGGCTGGAGGGCGTGCTGTATCAATATTCACCGTAGCCATCTTCAGCGGATCACCTGGTTTTGAGAAGGGAGACAGTTTACAACTCGGAAAGCTTTGTTTCCAGAAAATTTTCGACTACTCGTTTCCAGTAGAGTAATTACCCATAACAAAGCTTAGGAGATAAGGAATTGCGTTATGGAGTTCGTTAGGCAATGCTTCCAGCAACGGTAGAAAAGGCTGCAGCTGTGACCTGGCAAATGATGTTGCTGAAAAATAAATAATCAGTTAAGCTTCCCTATCGAACGATGCATCTGAAAAAGGTTCGAATATGTGGTTCTGAAACAGACCTGGATTAGCTAGTATCACGACAAGGTCGATGTCAGGATTTCTTGCTGCAACTGCGAGAGCCAAGCATCCACCGAAGGAATCTCCCACCAGATAGATGGGCTTATTAGGAGACGAAGAGTGTTCGTCTCTCAAAGATCGTTCAACCCATACTACCAACTCTATAGATTTATGAATAAAAGAGTGTTACTCAAATGGAACCATCATTGAAGACATTTTGATAAACGTGGATACCTTCAAATGGGGTTCGATCTTGCACCGGGATATGCATACACCGTACATCAAAGACCCTAAAACCGAAGAAAAGAACCACTGTAATGAACTCATGTGGCAAATTAAAGGAAGCAAGATACACACTGCTACCACTTATGCTTTCATTCTTAAAGCATTCCATATTCTAATCATGATAAGCTCTCTTGCTTGAAACAGATATATAGATACTAAAACAAAGAACACACAATTCTTCAACGCAAAGGATCATGAAAACCGAACATCATTTGGATACGGAATTAAATTTCAATTCCAAATCCTCCTAATTCTATAATTTGAATTTTCATAACCAATGTATATGATTGAGAAATTCCAAATAGTTGTAGAATTGAGCACCTCGCAAACACACACGCAACTGCACGTGCGTGCACGCACATACACTGCAGACATAACAACATGCTGCATGCAATACACACATTGTCAACACCTACACTTGCACAACTATAACTTCAAATTCAATCCCTGCATAGTTCTGATTCCAACACAATTTCAATTCCAATTTCATGGTATCAAATGAATCATTAATAAAATACTAACTTTCCAAGAGATTTGTGGTGGAGAATAAGCCCAAGTCCAAGACCATCCATTCCTGTAGCAACAGAGGAGCTTCAAAAACACAACTTTTTTAAGCCCAAACAGCAATCAACCTATCCCCACATGCCCAAATCCTCATAGTAAAAAAAAAGAGCCACTTTCTCCAACCCCATGAAATTCAGAAATCAAACAAACACCATTTACCAGGCAAGAAAAACAGGACAGGAGAGCCTCCCAAGTGGGGCCCACAGGAGATTGGTGTGAACCACCGCACCGGCCCACCGTCCGGCTTGATGACATCCCCTGCATACTCAAGATAATCCTGCACGGTCTCACTCCCATATCCATCATCCCACAAAGGTTCCAACTTTACCTCCTCCCTCTCCTCCTTCTCTCTCCTCTTTCCCTCACCAACAGGGCCATCACTGCCCACAGCAACCCTCTCCCTCACAGCTCCATTCACTGCACCATTGCCAATCTTCACAGAATCATCCACAGATAATGCAGCTGTGGAAGAAGAATCCTTACTAGATAAACACCTAACCGAGTGTCTAAAATGAGCCCTTCTCTCTAAATTCGAAGCAAAACTTGGTGGTGAAAGAGAAAAGCTTTTCACTGTTGTTGAAGCCATGGAATTGGAGAGTGTAAAAATGGGATCTTTACATAGATATATATACTAAATTCTAGAAAAACTTTTCACTGTTGAAGCCATGGAATTGGAGAGTATAAAAAAGGGATCTTTATACAGATAGACATACTAAATTCTAGAATAATACAAAAAAAGTGAGGAGATGCAAGAAAATGAATAGAGACCACTCAAAATGTTAGTTTCGTGTCACTATAAACAACAGAGAAATCAACACTGGAGTGAGATATGCCCAATCACTACTACTTCTTCCATGGAAGACAAAACACAAACATCTTGGAAAGTTGAAATAGTTTGTGCAAGAAATGGAAAAAGGCACCGTTTTTATTATCTTGAGGGGCCTTTTTGTGACGATGCAGCGAACTCCACGTTGTTATTCCATTTTGGATGATGGAGATAAGTGGATTTCATGATAATTAATGCAGATATTGTAGGAAAATGGACACTCATTTTAATTTATTATTACATGACATATTTGTCGGAGTTTTGGATCTACCTCACATTTAATTTGTGACATTTTTTCTTATTTTGGTATGAATTTTACGTAATTTATAAAAAAATTGGAATTTGATTAAATTCAAAACTGTTTACATTCTTGATTATGGTTCATTAATATATAACCGAAAAGATATAAAAATATTGAGCCAAATTATGGCTTGCGACATAGAAATATTTTAATAATTATTTATAAAAATAATGATAATAAATCAAATGTTCTTACATACTTATAGCTAATATCATCTCCAATAATCCCCCAACAGAAATTAAATTATAAATAGTACAATATTTTCCCTTATTCTGACACTCATTTTATCCACCAAAATTATTTAGGGGCAATAATTAAACTATTATTTTATTATTCTATTCGTTCGCCAATAATTTAAAATCTAAAAGTACTACTCCCTCCGTCCCGGATTATGAGTCACTTATTGTTATGGCTTGGATTCTAAGAAAGAGTTAAAGTGTGTGATAAATGAATTGAGATGGTGGAATGTATAATAAATGAAGTGAGATGGTTGAAGGTGAGTCCCTTTTGACTTTTTTATTTTTGTTTTGGTTTATTTTAATGTAGATAATGACATTTTGATGTAATTTTGATGAACAATGAAGGAAAATTATATGACCAAATATGAAAATTCTAAATGTGATTCCTAAACTGGGACGGACTTTTATTCCAAAAAGTGACTCTTAATCTAGGACGTAGGGAGTATTATTTTACAAAATTTAAGTTGTACCCCCTCCGTCTACGAATAAGAGTCCCGTTTTTCCATTTTATTCCGTCCATGAATAAAAGTCTCGGTTCATAATTACCATTAATGGTAAAGAGACCCCACATTCCACTAACTCATTCCACTCACGTATCATTTAAAACTAATATATACAAGTGAAACCTCTATTCCACTAACTTTCTTCCACCCACTTTTCTTAACATTTTTTAAAATCCGCGCCATTTGAAAATGAGACTCTTAATCGTGGACGGAGGAAGTAATAGTAAAATTATTATTGTAGGCCCACATAAGACAGCCCAATTAGGAGAATCTACCACTTTCGTTTGGGCACTCTCACAAGGTCTTTATATTTCAGCCCAATTGAACAACACCAAGCCATAGAGGTTTTTTATTCTATTTTTAGTTTTCTGAAAAATACTTATTTTCAGCATTCACACCTAACAAAGGTCGATTCCATTTATTTTCATTTCTTTTCCTAAGTCTTGAATTTAATCAAATTCTGATTGAAAGCGAAATACCCCGAATAAGGCATAAAGTTTTGAGTGCGATTTTCAACGAGGTGACAGCACATATTATTTCATTTTACGGGTAAACATAATAATCATATCACGCAATGTATTTTATGCATATCACAACTTTCCAAATGTTTTATTAATAATTGCGGAAATTGAATTATTGATGTAGAAATTCTTATTATTATCATATCTTAGAGGAAACAGATTTTGCCTTCATTAATTTGGTTAAATCTCCTGTAATCTTATTCGACTTTTGGATTTAATTTTTGACCAAAATTAAAGTCAAATATTATTAATGCATATGTTAAATCACCTTTTAAATAATCATAATTTATTACAAGTAGATTGCGCCAGCGTAAAGTCAGCGCTAATATCCATCTGTCTTAAAAAAATTTATCTATCGACAAATACACAAATCTTTAATATTTTCTGAATTTTTATATCGAGCTTTTTAAAAATTTAAACATATAAATTATCAAATTCTCTGATTTTTTATCGAAAATAATTTAATTCCAAAATGAAGCTGGAATGCTTTAATAGAAAAAATGTATTTTAACTGTAAATACATAAATTTTAATTTTTTTTATTTTTCGATTTAGATACATGAATTGTTAACCTTTTTTTGATTTAGAAAAAATCTGTCATTAATATTTAAACCGACCACGTCTCTAATAAAGAATGTACTTTATTTAAAATTGAGATATTAGAATTGTGATGGAAAGATTCTTTATTGTGAATGGAAACTTGTGTTTAATTTGCACACACAATTTTTTGTGAGATACGTACATATTTTATCTCAAATTTGGATATTGGCATAAATGAAGTATTCATAAATATATAAATCAAACATGTACTTCAATGATTTTTCTCAATTTCTTTTATTTTACCAATTTTCTATTATAGTTCATGTTATATATTATCAAAATTATTTTTTTACTTAGGTCAAAAAACCAAAAAGTTGGGGGAAAATAAATAAAAAATGTAAAATTAGAGTATCTTTTTTTTATGGAGAATAATATTTCCGAATATTTCGTGTAAAATAGAAAAGCTTTTCAATAAAGCATAGACGAAACTTCATCTTCCACTGACAAAAACTCACCAACAACAAAAACAAAACCTTAAAAACACACACTCAATCAAAAATTCCAAAACTAATCTCCGGAAGCACTGAAAGCAACTCTTCTCTCTCTCTCTCTACCAATTCTTGAATTCTCCCGAAGCTACTCCACCCTTTTCTCAACAGGGACAGATAAATCAAGAAGCCCCATATTTAAATTTCAATCGAAGAAGTTAGATGAGCGCAGGAGCGATGGTGGGGAATGGAGATTTGGAGAGGGGCACATCGGCAAAGGGGAGAAACCAGAGATTCTCAGGTGATGTGGATTATTCGGAGAGGCAATGGACTTCTTGGCTGGTGCCCATGATTGTGGTGGCCAATGTTGCCATGTTTGCTGTGATCATGTTTGTCAACAACTGTCCCAAGAATCATGATGGCGTTGGTAGCTGCGTTGCTAAGTTTCTTGGCCGCCTCTCTTTTCAGCCTCTTAGGGAGAACCCCCTCTTCGGCCCCTCTTCCTCTACGTAAGCTTCTTCTTCTCTCTCTCTCTCTCACACACACACATTGGTTGGTGTAAAGTTTCAATCTTGAATATTTGGTATGGTGATTGGTGTAAAGTTTCAATCTTGAATGTGTGGGGATGGTGATTGGTGTAAAGTTTCAATCTTGAATATTTTGGGATGATGATTGGTGTAAAGTTTAAATCTTTAGTGTTTGGGGATGGTGATTGGTGTAAAGTTTCAATCTTGAGTGTTTGGGAATGGTGATTGGTGTAAAGTTTCAATCTTGGATGTTTGGGTATGGTGATTGTGTTAAGAAAATAGACACAAGTAATCACGAACATAAGCGAAATAAACACATGACTTGATAGGCGAAGGCGATGTCAAGCCAGAGATTTCACTGTATATTTTCGGATGCAATTTACAATGCGAGAACAGTTATATATAGTCAAAAGGACCGAACCCAAAAGTGTCGTTGTAGCTCTGGACTGATTCACTTCCTTTTAGGCTCCATATTCCAACAGATTGGTGTAAAGTTTCAATCTTGAATGTTTGGGACTGACTCACCCATGATTTGTAGCAATGACTCCTTAAATCCTTATGTTTTTTGATTAGGTAGTTTATTTTGAGGGGTTCTGACAATTAGTTTGTGTGTGAACTGTGAAGTTTTGTTGTTCTCTACAAATATATTTGGTTGCTCTCTTCTGATCCGAGACTTCATTTAGTTTCCATTCTTGATTGAATCGTTGTCAGTTTTAGCAATGAAAAGTTTTATTTTGTTGTATCATTGGCATCAATTCTAGTTGTAGACACGTTGAGACGTAGAAATTTATTTTGGTAAAGGCTATATATGAGTTTGGAATTCTGAGACAATAATCTCCCAATATTTCGCTGTGATAATATGAGCTTTTGCAAAATGTGGTTAGTTTGTTTGGATGTCGTTATGCAGTCTCAGTTTCCACTGCATTCCTTTGTGCCTTCGTGATATTAGAATTTCAATCGTTCTACTTTAAACGAGACTCATCCGATCTGCTGTTTCAGACTGGATAAACTGGGAGCTCTCGAATGGAACAAGATCGTGCATCAGAACCAAGCATGGAGGCTCGTATCTTGCATCTGGCTGCACGCTGGTCTAATTCATTTACTCGCGAACATGTTGAGCTTGGTCTTCATTGGAATCCGCCTCGAGCAGCAGTTTGGATTTGGTAAGCATCTTGACTAACAACCTTTGGACTCGGACATTGGTTGCGTCTCTTAGCTCCTCGTGTCCATATCGTTCGTTCTGCTTAACAAGCTCTTCTTTTTCCACGCAGTCCGAGTAGGCTTGATTTACCTAATATCAGGAATCGGGGGCAGCATTCTGTCTTCGCTCTTTATACAGAACAGCATATCAGTTGGAGCTTCGGGTGCTCTCTTTGGACTTCTCGGAGCAATGCTGTCGGAGTTGCTCACCAACTGGACTATTTACGCGAACAAGGTAAGCCTCTTCGCATAGGAAAACTTATCCTCGGGTTTAATTTAACCAGACTTATCAATCTTCTTCTTACAGGGGGCAGCTCTGTTTACTCTCGTGATCATCATTGCAATCAATCTTGCTGTCGGGATTCTCCCACACGTAGACAACTTTGCTCACATCGGAGGGTTCTTGACCGGGTTACTCTTGGGATTCATATTTCTGGTCCGACCCCAGTTTGGTTGGAAGGAAGGCCGTCATCTCCCAGGTCGCTTGCGCCTCAAGTCCAAGTACACGGCGTGTCAATATGTCATGTGGATCGTTGCCACCATTCTCTTTATTGTCGGGTAAGGCTTTCCTCTGCCTCCAAACGTTATCTTACAGATGTTGTATATACATGGTTTGTTGAACTCATGCATCCCGTATTCTCCCGAATGGCTGCAGATTCAGCGTAGGACTTTTGATGCTGTTTAGAGGAGAGAAGGGGAATGATAAATGCAGCTGGTGCCATTACCTGAGCTGCGTGCCTACCTCGAGATGGAGCTGCAACTACTGATGTTTTCCGGGTGGTTCCGCCTCTGCGTTTTTCGCGGTGCAGTATTGTGTTTGCATACTATACTTGCTGTCATGTGTATATAGTTAGTTTCTCATTTTCTCTACCAATTCATAGTTTGTATTTGGCATTTGGAACTGCTACTATTCTTTTGTTTTATTACTGATAGATTGTATTCTTGTTCTTGGCTTGAAATTTGAATTGATTTATTTGTCCCCTTAGAATTAGTTGTTGTACAATAAGTGTGTGATCAGATCATTTTTGTTGGTGAGAATGAACATTCATAGAATAATTCAATTGCAATAAACAAGCAATTACCAAAGATAGCATAAACAAGCATGTTATAAAATCATATCATAAAGGTTGCAATGAATACATATCACAAAAACTTTAACTAAGTTATTTTACATTTTACTCTTATGTCTAGTTCTAATTTGTTGATACGAAAATGACATGACACGATAAAACCATGGTTAGAACACACTACATGGCTACATTAGCAATTAGTTAAAAATCTTAAGGAAAATATGTGCCAAGTTTTGACCTCAAAATCTCTGCCAATTAGCACCACCACTGAAACCTTCGAAGTCGCCTCGAACGGGCATCCCGGACCTATCCAGGCGGCCGGATCCCGGGTAGGCCTTGCTAGTGAAGTTGGCGTGCAAGGTAGACACTCCCTGAGTAGGCACCGAATCACCATAGCCGTGATCCGAGTACCTCTTGGCAGAGCTCGATCTTTCATAGTAGCGTCTCTGTCTCGGAGCGCTGAGGGATCTCACCTTAGCTTTCGATGATTCTGTGTAAGACATGTAGTTCGGGTGATCGGAGTAACCACTTAGACAGCTTCTAGTGCCATCGCTCTTGGACCTCGACGATGCGGAATAGAATGTCGCGCTCTCATCCGTGTCCTCCTCTGCAAACTTCAAGGGGGCCGGAGATTGAACTTCGCCCGATGACAGGCTACGTATTGACTGGCGGGCCGTGGAGTCCTTGGATGTGGTGTAGCTCGGGAAGTTCTGTTCGGAGCCTAGGCTAAGATGAGACGAGCAGAAGAGGCTCCTGCGCTTCATGTGGACGTTACCGGTATCCACTTCAAGAATCTTGCCGCTTCTATCATCACCGTGCTCCCACGACCTTCTGCTGGCACGTGGCTTCTCGGGATCGTGGTGGTGGGGCGAGATAAAGCCGCTTGATCTCGAACCATTCCTCTGCATTTTCATGATCAGTGGTATAGTTAGGTTAGAGACAGTTAACAAACCAAACCAAACCAAACCAAACCAATCAAGAACCCTCCACAACAAACCTTCAGCATCATCATCTGCTCGTGCTTCGTGCTCCTAGACCGAAGAGCATGCTCGAATTTCTCAGGCGTCTCTGGCCCCTACACGGTAACCAACCATTCATTATACGAAGAAATACGAGATCACTCATTGGTTGGAGGAGACGCGTCTTAACGTCTTTTCACCGACCCCCAACTTATGCACCACAACAATGAAAACAAACTTACATCATTCCAACTGGCTATTGCTTTTTGCTAGAAAATTTATCCATATATGTAAATGATGTCAAATATATAGATTCTAGTTCTAGCAATTGTTTGTGACAGTGTTAGAGCATTAAAGTGAAGAAATGGTCCCCCTTCTAATTAGGTACCCTTTATGGAACAGCTTTCTCACCGGATAATTGAAGGATTTCGTGGTCGAATGAGGGGAATCCGACATCAGCGCCCGCCCTGCCCGAGCCCTCACTTGTGCTCGGACGAGCGCCTGCAGCCGGCGCATAGCGTACGCGGTCTGCCTCCTCACAAGGTGCCCCCTCACGAGCGCTTGCAGCTTCACCAACGCCTTGAGCGCCCTCAGAGCTCTCCTCGACTACGCAAGCAAACAAACAATATAAATAATTTTTTTGTTCACTTTAAGCTAAAAGTGTGACACTGTGACAGTGTATATGGGATGGTGACATGTTAGTAAATGTCAGCACAGCAGAGTGAAAAGGAGAGCCATACATAAATGTTGTATTAAAGCTATCCTAACTCTGTATCCATTCCAAGATCTAAATTGTCCTTTAGTACAAGGACACATTCTCAAGCAAGAACTCTCATTTCACAACTTGGGGAAATAATTTTGCATTCCACTAATTTTTTTTTTAACTCTCAATTCATCGTACAATGAATATATAAAAATAGGACTCACGACTCGGGTAGAGGACAAAGAAGTACTACCACCATTACATCACCACTATTACATAGTGTGAAATGTTTGACTTGTGGGAGTGGTTGAGTGACACAAAGTTGAATATATTTGTAAAATGAGATGTTGCACCGACTAAGAACGACCGTGTCAATCTCCATGGACAAACAACATTAATGCATCAGATTGTTTAAATGAATAAACAAGTACAATTTGGACTTGGTTCCGAAATCCAACAGCAGATATGAAAGCTCCACTCCAACAACATCACTATTTTGCAAGAAAAAGCTTAGCCCCATAATTAATTTGACTCCATACAAATATGCATCACAAATATGGAGTATATGTTACATATATACAGCCAAACGATCAAATAAATAAAAAAATTTGGTCAAATTATGATTGATTATAAAAGAATTTAGTTGTTACACTCTCCGTCTGCCATTAGGAGTCTCATTTATGGGCGGCACGAGTTTTAAGAAATGTTAAGAAAATTGGATGGAATAAAGTTAGTGGAACGTGGGTCCCACTTATATATATTAGTTTTAAATAAAATGCGAGTGGAATGTGAGACCCTATTACCATTTATGATAAAAGTGAACCGTGACTCCTATTCGCACACGGAGTTCAAATTTTATGTTTATTCTTAGAGTTGTAATTAGACCAAACTTATAGCAGATAAAATTATATCTAATCTCACATAATTTATTTTATCTCATACTCCCTTTATTCTACTTTATTTAATCTACATTAAATTTAAATTAATAAGTATATAAATTTTTAAAATTAGGGAGTAGTATCTTTTTATGCAATTTGACTATATATAAATTTGTGAGCGCCCACTTTTGTTAAGAAAGTTTCAGGTGAAAGGTGAAACGGCGCCGTTTGGTGCAGCCACGCGTAATCAACATTCTCGTGAATTTGCACATAAACACAGCTCCGCCATGAAAGCGCGAGTGAAATCCCACTTATGCCCTTACCCGGGGTGAATTCACGCGGCAAAATCCGAAAATTCGACGAGCAAGGAAGGGCATAACGGTACATTTAAACGGTAACGGCATGAAACGTGTGAAGGCAGACGTAAAAAAAACAGTGAAAACTGAAAAAAAAAAAAAACTTACCAAATAGGCACGAAATTGAGACTGGATCGCAACCGCCGCCCTCGCCTCCCGGCCACCGGCGCTCCTGCTAGTCAGCTGGACCACCGCGGCGGCGGCGTGAGCGGCGGCGACGGCCGCATCGGCCACGGCGGCGGTCGCGGCGGCGACGGCGATGGCGTGCTTGCTCGCCTCGGCGTCGTCGTCGTCGTGTCGCGGAACGACGTCGTGGCGGTGCCTTTGCCGATCGCTGGCGCAGGAGATGGCGAAGCTCCATTTCCTCCTGGGAGAGGGGCGGTGGGCGGCGTCGGAGGGCTTGAGGCCGAGGAGGCCTCTGAACCATTTGGCGGCTTTTCCCATGGGAAAAAGCTCCTGCGGTGGAGTCGGGAAGAAGAAGACGACGAGAAGAGAGAGAAAGTAGAGAGAGAGTGTGTGAGGAGTGGAGTTAACCGGGAAGTACCTACAATTTCTATCTGATTATTTTAATTTATAGAAATTAATATGAAAAACAATAAATTTATTACTATTTTCATTTTTAAAATACAAAACAATTGTTGGTTTGGAATGTTGCTCCTTAATTATAATCTTGAATTATTCTGAGATTGGAACAATTTAATTAAATTTGAGGAAGCTATTATGGAATGTAGTTCAAAGTAGTGTACGTTTCTTTTTCAACTAATAAATGGAGTATATCCTGGTAATTATTCTAAGTCTTTGGTTATATTTTGAAAATATTAGTAATGTGATTGTAAAGTGTATATAAGGATCAACATAAGTGATATTAATAACAATTTATGTTGAGTTGATGTAAAAATTGATTAAAATAAATTTATATGTTTTTTAACAATCACTGAAGATCAGTTTCTTTCTTCAACACTATTTTCTCATTTAATTTCTCATATAATAATTTGCATGTTTTTTAACAATCACTGAAGCTCAGTTTCCTCTTCACTAAATAAGTACTCGTTCTAGGACTGATAATTTTTGACTTGACACGACACGAACCAGCATAAAATTAATGAATTTGGATCAGAGCTTATCGTGTTCGTGTCCTTATCGGGTCGACCCATTAAGGACACGAAAAATTCGTGTCGGGTTCGTGTTATCCGTTAACAATGCGTGTTCGTGTCGTGTTCGTGTTATCCGTTAACAAATAATATTTTAATATTATTATTCTTATTAACACATAATATTTTAATATTATTATTCTTATTATTTTCATTTTTCAATACTTATTTTCGTGTCATTAATGGGTTCGTGTCGTGTTCGTGTCGTGTTGACCCGAAACAATTCGTGTCGTTAATGGGTTCGTGTCGTGTTCGTGTCTGAGGGTAGCGGGTCGTGTTCGTGTTCGTGTTTGAGGTTTTCTTAACGGGGCGTGTTCGTGTTTGTTGTTATCGTGTTCGTGTCGTTATTGTGTCGACACGATAACGACCCAAAACGCACGATTTGCCACCCCTAACTCATTCTATCCTATTAAATATGCAACGTTTACTTTTGCACGCTTATTTTAAAAAGATAATAATAAATAATTAAAGTGGTGAAAAATTAAAGTAAGAGAGAAAATAATATAGAAGAGAATCTTCTTTATATTATTCTCTTTTTAACTTTTTTTTTTCACTTTAATTATTTATTATTATTTTTTAAAAACATGTGAAAATGCACATGTTTCATATTTAATGAGACAGAGGAAAGTACTATTTTCTCTCATTTCTCATATAATTCCAATTCTTCCAATTCTCATCCAAAATTTTCCATTCATCTCTATAAATATTTCTTAAATCGAAGATTAATTTAAAATAAATCAGAAAAGTAAGTAACCACAAATAAAGATGTACTATGGTTCGTGGAAGGCATAAAATCAAACGCTGGGGAAATATTTATTTATGTTGAGAATTGAATAATATACTCCACATGCATGTATTCCAGCATTTAGTTAGACATCATAAATCATTATAGACATTCATAACATTGAATCATTCTCCTGTTTATGTATTTTTGGACAAAATAACATGAAAATGGACCTATGGTCGTTGAAAATTTAAAATAATAAGTCTGGCCGTGGGAATGCAACTGAGTCAAACAAAGTCGAATTCGGCTAATATATGTAGTAAAGAGAAATCTGAATTTAGAAGAATTATGAACAAAACTGAAAATTTGAATTATGGAGAAAAAGAAATATAATCCGAAAATCCAACAAAATTTAATATATTAGGCTATGTTTGTTAGGGGTGATAACTCATAAGCCAAGATTAATCCTACGTGGTATTATTTCGAGATTAAATACTGATCCACCCAACCAGGACAAATTCATAAAACTCGATCTCATCTAATCCACTAAATCGAACACCACTAAAGATATTTAAATATGTTAGTTATGATGATCGTTTATATGATCATAGTAATGTACACTTTGGATTAGCATATTTTTCTCTATAACTAAAAGGGGGATGCAGCATGTTAACGCAAAACTTACTGATGAAACAACACATTCAGATTCCTGTTAAGGGCAAGGACAGAGGTGCTGCTCCGCTCAGCAGGGGACGAAAAGTTTAAGGCTGGGAAGCTGCTCTTGTCACGCCCCCACCACTTGCTTGAACCAACAACTTCTCCAGTTTCGGGATCATGTCTTTGAACGATGGCCGGTCTTCAGGGTTGCTGCAGAAAGTTTGACAGAACTCAAATCAGTTTTTTCAGATTTTGGCATGTCGATAGCCAGGTTGACGGCTTAGATTACCTTGCCCAACATTCCGATATGATGGAAGCGATTTGGGGATCAACGTTGTGTGGAATATCTAGTCTGCTATTCGCGAAGCCGACAGCTCCAACAACCTTCATAAACACGAAGTGGATAATGTTTGATAGGTGAGCAACAAAACTACTGCGTGGATTGATTGTAGTGAAGTTACCTGCACGGCATTCAGGTTGCTCCATGGAATGAGTTCAGTCATTAGTTCCCACAGGATGACGCCAAAGCTGAAGACATCCGACCTGTTAAAAGGTTGAGAATAGATGAGCAACCCGGTATGTAACACGCCCGTGCGAAATGCATGTTCAAACTCTTTTACACCCTACACCCCATATGTCTAACTCAATCAATACCACAGAGATTAACTACATTAAACACACAAATATTAAAATTTTACTTTTCTGTTGAAGGTTCATTCCGGAGGACTTCGGGGGCCATCCACTGAGGCTGAAGTAATTCACAGAACTCATATCAGACAACGTGTACAGAAAAGCCTCAGTTAAAATAGGGAACCGTAGAATAAGAGGGGTACAAGCAATGATCTTAACTGTGCCTCTTCCGGATTTCGCTGTTAAGAAAGTTGAATATTTGAGCTTTGATAAGCCGAAGTCGCCAACCTGAAAAGAAGTAATTTAGAGTGGCTGCTCTAAATACTTGGATTGAGTGAAATGATGTGATCCAATGGAATATTCCTATTAGTACCTTGACGTTCCAGCTTTTGTCAACTAGAAGGTTTGAAGATTTCAGGTCTCTATGCACTATCGGTGGATTTCTGTGATGCAAATAGTTCATCCCTCTAGACTGTAAACAAAAAATGAAAGAGATTGAATTGCTTCAACCAGCTTATACACATGGCTGGCCCAAAAATACGGTGAAGCTGAGGGAAAATGATCGACTTGAGAATGTGACATACCACGTCAAGAGCTATCCTCAGACGACGTCTGGTGTCAAGCGGTTGGTTGCCCCTATGCAATGCTTTAAAGAGACTCCCCCTGCTCATATCATGTGGCTGTAAATGTTGCATAGTTGACAAGGAACTATTCAAAGGAGATTTGAACGGGAACATGTTTCCTCCCATAGTCTCCTTGTTTTAATTACCTGTTCATGTATTCAGTGACAATGGCAATTCGTTCCTTCGTGCACGATGCTCCCATGAACAGCAATACATTTGGATGCCTCAACCTTCGCATAATATCAATCTAAACAACATGGTACTTCAAAGTCAGTAATGCATGAGTTACTTGAAACAACTCCTTCATGCCGTATTGCTTTCATTCACCTCTTTTTTGTAGTCAACCAATGTCTCCTCGTCATACTGAGTACCGGTGTAAACCTTAACTGCAACATCCTGAAAAGTTTGAAGGAAATAGAACATTAAGTTCCGAGACGAGAAAGCTCTCTGTAGTTTGTAGTAAGGCTACCGATGGATATGGGTACATACCGATCCATTCCAGATTCCACGATACACAACTGCAAACGAACCTGAAAGCAAACAATGTTCATCAAAAACAATAATGTACTAATAAAAAACACATAAGCTTCTAACACAATTTCGTGAAACCGAACCTTGTCCAATTTCCTCTTTGAGCTGTAGATCCTCCCATTCTATCGCAGAACGGACTACCAGAGGCGGATCATTTTCACATTTGCTCGATGAGCATCCACATTCACTGCCACAACTCTCTGCTGGACCTAGATTTTTTTGAGAATCTGACTGCCCATTAGATGGATCTTCCAAATTCAGTGACTTCGAATTTGGAGAACATGTCCCATTTGCTGCTTCTTTCCTACTAGAAGGATACTCAAAACCATTTTGTTGTATTCTCTCGGCCACGACTTTCTCTGAGCTGCTGCTTGCTCCTATATGCAACTTCCCTAAGATTTTTACTGCCTGCAGTTCAGGATACACGAACTTATTGGAAATTAACAATACAGTTCATAGCACTTAATAAGGCAGACAGGAGAAGCTAATCTCTCCAATGGACAAGGTTGGATAGTAGACGAAATGTTACGAAAAATGGAGAATATAGTATACAAGTTTTGAAGGCTGAGAAAATTCAGATGCTGTTTCTTCCTTTTCCAAGCATGATCCTTCAGTTCTACTCCTCCCAATGGGCAACCCAAAAGTGCCCTTAGCAATCTGCACATAGTTCTCGATTCATTTACATTCCCTCGTAATAAATCAACACTTGATCGACTAATACTCACAGGGGCTCTTGGTGGTCTATCTGCTTCAGCATCCTCGTTGTCTTTTGCACTTCCACATGTCTCATAGGTTGAGGAGACATTCCCTCGTGTCCGAGATAAAACTTTCGAGGCCTGACCATTATCAGAAAACTCTAATATACGCAAAAAAACATGATGCAGAAAGAGACATAGGGACATAATGTAAGCACCAAATTCGAAACAGAAGACGCAAGGTTGGACACTCCTGCAATTTGTTGCCGCTGCTGGCACTGGATGTTCTTCAAATTTATTCTACGAAATTTAGATTGTTCATTAGCATTCTCTTGACTCGCTCTCATATTCCCCGAGTTTGCTTTATTAAACACAGCAGCATCACTTGATACAGTAACTATTCCGGTGAGCTCACCATCCTCATACAGCGGGCTCTGTGTAACCAGTGCGATGAAACTTTGACCAGATCGCTTCCGGAGAGGGAGTTGCCCTGACCAAGATTCTCCAAATCTCACCCTCTCCATGATTCCCAGAACTAGATTATGATGCTCTTCATCAAAAAGTAGTTCAACATCTCCCTGTCCTAATACTTCATAGTCTTTATACCCAAAGAGCTTTTCAGCTGCACGATTCCTGCAACACGAGTTTGCAGTTTTCAGCAGTAATTACACTATTTTCATACAAGTTGTTTCATGTTAGTACGAAAAGTTTGAAGTTTGCATAAATAAGTACTCCAAAAAGTTCCATTCGCGTTTCATTTTGATACATAGAACAATGATGAAACAAAGCATATACAGCTAAAATGCATAAAAATCCCCAACCATATTTGACCTAATTCAATTCAACCAACATCTTCATCCCAAACACCCTAAAACCAACAAATCAATGCAATCAATCAGCTCAACAGACATTCATTCACCTAAAGTTAAATCGAATTGAATCAACAAGCTGGATTAAAAAACAAAAAAGCAATACCAATAAATGATCTCGCCGGAGCCAATTCTGGTGACGTGGAGCGCATGACCCATGTACTCCAACACCCTCCTGTAGGGGCTCTCGGCAAAGCACGCCCCCGGCATGTCTCCCCATCCAGGATACCGCGCCTCCTCCTCCTCCTTCTCGTGCACGACCACTTCGAACTGCTCCTTTAGCTTCTCGTGGCTCGCCTCCAGGCTCTCGAATCGATCTAGCAGAGTTCTCATCAGTCTCTCCGACGACTCCCCTCCGCCGTCCATGGCGGCGATGAGCGGCGGCGCGGAAATTGCATATGGCGGTGGCGCGGATAATCAGCTCGGGGTTTTTGTAGAGGAAAACTATTTTCATTTTTCGGTGATTTAATTTTAAAATATGGAGTATTATAAAATTCTGCATGCGTCGTTGCGGCAAACAGGATTCCGCCACGTGGCTTCTGCGGGCGGCTTTCTTCATGTCGAAGATGAATAAGGTGTTTAAATTATTGAGTTTTGACTTTTTTATTGCTTCATTAAACATCTATAATAAGATTAAGTACGTAGAGCATCCGCAATGGTGCTTAGGCCAGCCATAGGCCAGCCATTCTCCTCCTGCCACGTTAGCAATACTAAAAAAATCACCTGCCACATTAGATTTAGGTCAGTCATAGGCCAGCTACAATAAAAATAATTCAAAATATACTATATTTACGGAATTAAAATTACGATTAAAATACGGAATTAAATTTACAACATATATACGGAAAAATAATCCATTCCATTAAAAAAAAGTACAAAGATTTAGAAAAAAAAAAGTACATGATTTTTTTTTTTAAAAAAAAGGGCTTCAACACACGAGCCCCGCCACTCTCTACTCCTCATCGCCGTCGTCGTCGCCGCCGCCGCCGCCGCTGCCGCTGCCGCCACCCGTGGTATCTGAGCCCACGTCGGAACCCCCTAGCCGTGCCCTCGCGATCTCCAAATCAACACGCATGCTCTCGAGCATCTCGTGAAGAAACATCTTCTCCGTGGGGTCAGTGGCGTTCTTCCACTCTTGAAAGGCCTTGTACATCTGAGCCCGCGTTTGGTTACGCGAATTGAGAGTGTACTCGAGTGGGGCGGGTGGGAGGGCGGAGGATTGGACCTCGCGGGGCGATAGGGGGGATCCGCCCCTCGCAGCCCGCTGCGCCCGCTTCTGTCCAACCGGGCGGGGGCGACCAGTAAATGAAGGAGGGGATGGAAACTCCTCAGCATCCGGGGGGAGGTCGTGGGATCCGCCGCTGCTGCCGCTGTAGTCGCCGCTATAGTTCAGTCGCTGCTTCTTCGGCCACCCAGCGTCGCACCTCGCCCGGAACTTTTCGGAGTCCTTCAACAACAAGAAGCACTCCCAGAAGGTGAACTCCTTATACTTCCCCTCCAAGGGGAACTGACTCGCGGCTATCCTCCGGGCGTCGTCCTCATTCTGCTCACTTCTGAGCTGACGGAGGGCGTTGGCGTACAAATTCGCAAAACGGCCCACCGCGGCCCTGGTGCGCTCCCACCCCTTCCGGACCTCCTCGTTGCTGAAGTCCTTCTCGTGCGGGCAGTGCCTCCTATAGGCAGCTCTGATCTTCGCCCACATGTTGACGACCCGCTGGTTGTTCGCAACCAGCGGATCGTCGCACACCTCCAACCACCCCTTGGCCACCCCGGCGTACTCATCCTCCATCCACTTCCTCCGGCCAGTGGCAGCGGGCTGCGATGACTCGCCGACCGCCTTGCCCTTCCCCTTCCCCCTCGTCTTCTTCTTCGGCGCGGTCCGCGTCGTTGGAACGGGAGTATCATCTTCCCCGAGATCGATCCCCATATCATGCAATGACAGAAGGTCATCACCAGAGAATTGCGTCTCCACCGGGATCGACGTGTGAGACGAAGCCGTCAAAAAATCAAGCGAGGGCCGATATACCGTGTCCCCTCCCGGTGACCCCTGCACCCCCCCTGCATCCCGGGATGCATACCGTGCTGCATCCCGCCCTGCCACATCATCCCCATCATCTGCTGCTGCATCTGGGGCATACCCCCCCACCCGAGCGCTGACTGCCCGCCGCCCGGCATCTTCCACGGCATACCCCCCCGGTTCCCCCCCATCGCCCCCCCCCCCGGTCGCACCAGCCATCATCTGATTCCAAGGGATGTTAAACCCCGGGCCCATCTGCCCCCACCCAGATCCCACAGGTACCGTGGGAGTCTGAGATCCACTCGTCGCTGGACTGGACTCGTTGTTGTGATCCATCGCTCGATGATGCTCTTCTACAGAAAGTTAGAGAGAGAGAAAACTCGTTAAAACAAGTGATGCAAATGAAAATGAAACGAAAATCACGTTTATATAGGTTTTTTTTAAAAAAAATATAAAAAATATCAAAAATCGGCGCTGGCCGATCGCTGGCCGATCGGGCCGCCACAATGGCGGCCAACGGATCGGCCAGCGACGAGCGATCGGCCAGCCCACGCCGAAGCACTAGCCGATTTCGCTCTGGCCGATTGCAATGGTTCGGCTAGCGCGACGAATCGGCTAGCCGGTTGCTAGCCGACCATTGCGGATGCTCTTAACTCATCATTTAATTGTTAACTATAATTCATTTAAGGTCTTAGGATTTTAGAAAACGCGTGATCTACAATTTGCTATATATATATTTTGTTTTTATTAATAGAATAAAAAAAGATTAAAAAAACTCTAAATTAGGGTTTTGGATGAAAATATCAATATAGTGTTTCGAAAATATCAACACAATACTTTAAGAATGTTAACTCATTGTTTATATTGACATTCTACATGTATTATACTGACATATTTTATATAGTATGTTGACACTTCCGTTGTATGAAAAAATAAAAAAAATTCGAATTTTTTTTCAAATTTTGACGTCAGAACATATGTATATAAGATATCGTTGGAATCCGTATGAAATTATCTTTAATTTGATATATGTTATATGAATTTAAAGTTTTGGGATTTCTTTTAAAAGTTAGTTAGAACTAAACATGTAGTTAATTGACATTAATACCCATATTGATATTTTTTATAATTAATCCTATGGCCTTATTGATGTTTTTCGTTGATAATATTGACATTTAAAGATTGATGATTCTAAGTCCTTAATTTGAATATCTAATGATTATTATTTAATTATAATTACCAATTAAATTATGAGTTAATAATATAACAATCCCAAATTATCCATAATCTAATTTGAAATGAATATTTCCACGATTCAAATTATCCATAATCTAATTTGAAATGAATATTTCCACGATTCAAATTGTGTAGTTGGCTATTTAAGTGCTGTAGTTTGAAATGATTAAGGCATTGATAATGAGATTTTCTCGACGAAATTAAAGCATAGTATATTCATTTTAGTACAACAATAAGATCTTTATATAAACAAATCAAATAAATTTTAAAAGAAATAAACTAAATAAAATCTAAATAAGCTAAACTAAAAGAAATCCTGATTATTCAAGGAAAAAAAAACTAAAATCAATTAAATTGATTAACAACTTTCCATCTACTTATTTTAATTAATTTTAAATAAAAAAATATTAAAATTACTTATGAATTTGGCAGGAAAATCAATCTAATTAATCCTAACAATATATGCATCATTTAAACTCCATATCATAGTATAAATTTAAAATTCGTAATTACTATAGTAAAATGAATTTTCTCTCATTTAATTATTGAATAATACTGTAAACTAAATCAGGCCCATTTATCAAACACACTCTCTCTCACATTCCTTCTTCTTCACAAAAATTCCGGCGAAACTCGGCAATCCACCACCGCTACCACCGCCGCAGCCCCTCCTTTTCTCATTATTATCGGGCGATCGACCAGCGCGTCAGCTTCCGCCGCTATTGCCGTGGACTTGTGCTCGCCGCCCTCTTCTCAGCCTACACGCAACAACATCAAAGAGGCCTTATTCCTATTTGTTTATAAGGTCAACTTATTCTTCACCAATGTTGCATCTTCTTCTGCAGTGGCGCTTCTTCTTATTCGCCTTCCTCTTTCCATCTCACTCCACTCCTTTTGTGATGAGATCTGCAAGTTTGTTCGTTTTCCTTGAATTGGAATCTATGCATCTAAAATTGGATAATAGTTATTTGTGAGATATTGAAATTTGTCGTAGAATTGTTTGGTTAGTTCACATGTATATATATATTTTTTGTTTGATTTGGTTTCGTGATCAATATTAGGTTTCGAAGAAACGATTGATTTTGTTTTTTTCTGAAATGGAATTTGATGTGTAGTAACCGTTAACAAGCTCATAGAGCAAGTATTTTGTGGATTGTGGATGAGTGTAGGCGCCAAACATTGGCATGTTTGGATTCTATAGTTTATAGAAGGTACACAGCATATGAATACGTTATTTTGCAGATTACACAATAGATAAACCGTGATGATGTAGCGGAAAACATGGCTGTGTGTGCTTTTATATATATACATATAGATTTTTGTGGAATGTTGTCTGATATTTACATCAGGTCACTAGAAGATTCGGATTAGAGGTAATAGGAGCTCTCTGGAAAAGAATGACCTTTTGCCTTTTGGTTTGAGGATTCACAATGTCAGGGGTACTAAGTGTAAGTTTTTATCTCGTTATAGCCCACTTTGTTAGAGGTTCTGATTCCGCCAACTAGCTAATTCATGCTTATGATATAATAGATGTAAAATTAAGAAAAGAAAACTAAATAGAATTTGACTGTTATACATTGTGCCACTTAACTGAATAGGTTATTTTTTCTTTCCAATCTAAGTACATTTGTTTTTGGATTACGTATAAACTAAATCAACATGGAAATGTGGACACAGTCTGGTTTGAATGGATCGAATTCAAATATTCCGGATAATGCTGGAAGAGCTTTTGCAACTTCCTTTTCTGCGCAATCAGGTTCATCTGGAGCTGCCTTAAACCAGTCCGGTGGTATGCGCTATAAATTGCTTGAGTTGAGACTTGATATTTATTTTCTATACAGATGAATGGAGTAAATAATGTATTTTCTCATCAGCAGGTAATCTTCAGGGGCTTCACAATATCCATAATAGTTTTAGCATGTCAAACATGCCCGGGCCTTATGCATCAAGAAATTCGGGAAATATTGGTGGTCTTCCAAATGGTGTTCAACAAGCTCCAGGAAGCGTGTCTAATGGGAGATATGGGATAAATAGTCTCCCTAATGCAATTTCTCAGGTAAGTATATATATCTAGATTTGGTATGAGATTAATAATTTGATACAGTCCTTATCCTGGTGATGACCTTTTGATGCAGCTGTCTTTGGGAAGTTCACATGGACATTCAGGTCTTAATAATACAGGGGGTATGAGTATTGATTGTTCAATTGGTTTGCATATGTTGTATTCTGTCCTGGGTTACAAGGACTAATTGCCACAAATGGATGCTTTTAGGCCCAGGTGTACTTCCAAATATGGGAAATTCAGGAAGAATTGCAAATACTATTGGTGGTCTTGTGGGCGGGGGCAATGCTTCAAGGGGGTCAAGCTCTACGGGCGTTGGAAACATCCCTGGTCTGGCTTCTCGTTTGAATCTGACAGGTAATTATTTGCTGTTTCTCGGTGCGATTTTCTGGTGGCTCTGACATGTATTGATCATAGCCTAATTTGAAAATAAAATGCATATCATGGGGATGCAGTTATGTCTTTTAAAATCTAGACATAACTGCACATATATCATTCACTGAATTCTTTTACTAGTTTCCATAAAAAAAATTAAATTATAACGGTGACTTTTCATCATTTGCTGGTATTGGATTTTGGAATGCTGTATCCGAATCTGCTATGTATTGCTTAAGAGAAGATATTTGAAATTATGGAATCCAAATCAGAGTCTGCATCTTTCCCTTTTTTCTTAATACTACTATTGATTGACAGATTGATATTTCAGCTCCGCAGGTGGTATCCATGCTGGGAAATTCTTATTCTGGTGCTGGTGTGCCACTTTCACAAAACCAATTTCAAGCTGGGAATAATAGTTTTAGTTTTATGGCATTACTAAATGAGTCAAATGCCCACGACAATGCTACTTTTGATGTAAATGATTTTCCTCAGCTATCAGGGCGTCCCCCGTCAGCTGGTGGCTCTCATGGTCAAATAGGTTATTCAATTTACTAAATGTTTTTTTGTTCCCTTTTGAAGTGTCAGAATTACTTATTTTCAAATCTCCTTGCTGTGAAGGTATGATGCAAAAGCATAACATCGGTTTTGGTCAACAGAACCAAGAATTCAGCATCCAAAATGAAGATTTCCCTGCTTTACCGGGATACAAAGGTACTTCAATATCTGCACTCAAATTCTGGGATATGTTTACCATGGCTCCTTAGAGGGAACCACTCCAATTCTAGATGGAAGTCCAGATGGTTTGTGGTGTTCTATGTAATTCCATTTTCCTCAAAGAGATTCTAAGTGACTATTATTTCTCATTAAGTATCATATGCCTTTTATTGCATCAAAGATAGTATGCCAGTGGAATACCTTTTATAATCTTATGATAATAGAAATTTTAGATTAATGTTAGTAATAGTTATAGATAGTGTCTCCTCGACCAAAGCAATTACTCTCTTGTCTCATTAAATAACTGTCCATTATGGTTAAGGTCATACTCATTAGGCCTTTCCATTTTTATCATAAATTTTGAAAAATGTCCGAAGTCCTCACTCCTAGCTTGACTTCTGAGGAGTATTTACCCAATAAATATGTGATTTTCATGGAACACTAAATTGGCTGTCTGGCTGAACTTATAGATTGAAATTTGAAATATGTCTTAGTTGGTGTATCTGCATTAGTAGGATAGGTGTAGACCCACCAGAGGAAGGGCATGCTATTAGCCATTCTGGATGTAAAAGCTATGTAAAAGCAGACATTAAATTGACAACGTATACTGGATGTAAATATAACATACATGGAAAGACATACCCCCTTTTAAATTTTGACCATTACATATGCTGGATCAAGTTGGTGATTTTTTTAATGGTTAGTGCCTTGGTGGTTTTAAGTTGATTTGTTCTGTAGGCGGTCTTAATGTTGGTGGTAGTGCTGAATATACCATGAATGCTCACCAAAAAGAACAAATCCACGACAATATGACAAATTTAATGCAGCAGTCTCAGCAATTATCTGTAAGTTACTGTACTTGAACATTTGTTCACACATGACTCTGTGAGTGTGACCTAATGCTTGGATGCTTTTGATTTCCAGATGGGGAGGTCTTCTGGTTTTAATTTTGGTGGCTCATATTCATCACATCATCCTCAACAACATCGTGCTTCCTCAATAAATGGATCAGGGGTTTCCTATCTAACATCGGGCAACTCAGATCTTCATTTTCATGGTCCTGAGGTATGGGACAGCCTATGCTTGTTATTGCCGGAACTATTTGTGACTCAATGCTTCTCTTATTTTATAATGCGATGAACATCATTTGCCAAGGGCCATATAATAAGTCTGGCAATCATTGCTTTGGGACTTATAATTGCTTGGGATCTTATGATAATCTTCTGCAACAGTATCAGCAATTTCAGCAGTCTCAATCTCGTTTCATAAATCCATTTAGAGATAAAGACATAAAAGCCACGCCAGGATCCCAAAGTGCACTGGATCAATATGGGATAGTTGGTCTGTTAAGCGTCATAAAAATGGTAAAGCCAGCTTTGAGCACTCTTGCTCTGGGACTTGATCTGACGACCCTAGGTTTAAATTTGAACTCATCTGAGTCTCTTAACAAGAAGTTTGCATCCCCGTGGTCCGATGAACCTGTCAGAGGAGAACCTGAGTTCAGTGTGCCGGAGTGCTATTATACTAAACAGACTCCTCCTTTAAAGGTGAGATTACTATGTTTTAGCTTCAATATGCAAGAATACTTGGTTTTATTACACTAATCAAGCTCCTCCACAATCAAAAGCAAGATTGTCTACTCTCTTTTTTTTTTGCGAGCAGGGGGGAGAATATTAGTATTTGTTACCATCCTCTCTAAGGGTGTTTTATTTGTATTTACAGCAAACCTATTTCGCAAGATTCCGTCCAGAAACATTATTTTACATCTTTTACAGGTACCGAATTATCAGTTTCTCAGACAATTCAATATTTGTAATGACTAATGATCACACTAATTATGTAATTATAATTTCCTGTTATAGCATGCCAAAAGATGAGGCACAACTTTTTGCAGCAAACGAACTGTAAGTTTCTATGTTCCTAATTCTTAGTCTCTCTTTTCAGCTTTTCCTCACACAGTACACATAAATTTAGAAGTGAAATTCCATTAATGGAAAGATAATAATGGAAGTTTCGTTGATTTATTACTTATTTAGTGATGCTCCGACTTCCGTATAACAGAAGTGCTAGTCAAAAGCATTGTTGTGCAACATAAAGTGCATCCACCACCAATCATTCCATATCTGTACTAGTTCATCTTCATTATGATGTCTTCGCAAGTTCCATAAAAAATAAAATAAATCTATTAGTCCGCTCTTGTCCATTACAGTTGAAAATCACGTGGAGACGAGTGATAAATATAGTTTGTTCAAAACTTCAACGAATGGATTTATCTACTTGTATAACTATGAGTGAGCTTGCTTACACACTTAAAAGTATTCCCTTTTGCCGTTTTGGTAGGTCAAAAACATTAGCCCCTTTCCATATATAACACTAACGATAACATCTTGCCATCAATATATCAACTTATTTACCCTTTCTATTGCATGACCCACCACTTTATTCACTTACAATACAGTTTTTAATGATTACTAACATTACCTTTAAGGTGGTACATTTTCTCCACTCACGATACTCCTACCACTTCTATTAAAACCCGCGCTGCACCACCCTTAGGCCTTTTTGGTGGACGGAGGGAGTAAGAAAATGTCGTGTTTATATTATGGGAAAGTTTGCCACCTTTACAAGATTGTGAAGAAAGAGATGGAGTTGGAATGGTGATTTTCATAACACGGATTACATGAGTAGGACACATAAATTAATGAGATTCAGTACAAACATTAGCACCATTTAAGTGATGTGAAGTTATAAGTTGCTATGTGTGGTTGAATGGACTGATTAGTTAGGACAACCTTGATTGCTGCTATTTTCTCTTTGCGATCTTATTCATGCTTTTCACTGCCTTAAGCTGTTAAATATATGTGTGACCTCTCAAGTTTGGATGTGGTTTTCCATGGGAATAATTTGGATAGGGATTAGGTACATGCCATCCCCTGAACCATTAATGGGTGGGACACTCAAATACTTTTCATTTTTGTCCTATCTAACCACCCCCTAGCAAATAAGTCCCTTTGTAACATTGACTTGATTGCCAATTTGCCAGTAAGTCATTATATTGTACTATCACTTTTTTTTGTTTCTTTTGTTCGCTGCATTTATTTTTTTCTTAAAGATGTAATGCTTTTATTGTTTTGTACCTTCAAGTAATAACTCAAACTATATGATATTTTCCCAACATTCAAGATGTTCCCAAAAATGTCCGTGCCTACATCTAGACAGTGACACAAATGTTTCACAGTCGCAGTATTTCAAATGTGCAAAATCTATGTGTCGTCAGCATATTTTTGTGTTATTATTGTCTAAACATGAATCGGCATATTTCTTTGTTATTAGTGTCTGAACTTAGGTGCTAAACTGTTTTTAAACATTGGGATGTTTTTGGATTATCTTTAAACATTGGACGAAAGATACGTTTTCCCAAATATTTACTATAAAGATACGTTTTCCCAAATATTTAAACTGGACGAAAGATACGTTTTCCCAAATATTTACTATACGTTAGGTGCAAATATCTGAACGCCACGTCTTTGCAATTTTGTTACAGGTACAACAGAGGATGGTTTTACCACAAAGATCTGAGGTTATGGTTTACGCGGGTGAAGAATATGGAACCTCTGGTCAAAACAAACAGTTACGAGAGGGGTTGCTACTTCTGTTTCGACCCCAATCTGTGGCAAACAGCAAGAAAGGTTTGTATTACATGGTTTTAAATATGTTTTGGCTGTATATGTTTCGTGTGGGTCGAGGAATAAGTGGATGTTCCTCTTGTTGCAGGATAACTTCGTCCTGCAATATGAAATGGTTGAGAAAAGACCTGTGCTGCCTCAGCAATAACCGTATTATTCTCCCAGTCTCCCTCGCTGTCTAATCCACTATTTAGAGCTGTATACATCATAACAGAGAATATTGGTACCATTTTGGGTGATGTTCGATGCGCCACCTCTCGGAGGAGCATGTCATGATACAGTAAATTTCTGTAATATGATATATGTCACCTCTACGAGCGTGTCGCGATTTTAGATATGTCGCAGTGCAGGATAGAGTAAATTTCTGTAATCTGATGCTGATATTGTGTTTATTTGGCTGAATTTTGTGAAGAAAAGATGTTATGTTATTCCAATTTCTGATGGTTTTGTCTTACGACAATGTGACTTATGAGGCAGCTTGTATTTTCTAATGAAATTTTAAAGGTGGGAAAATTTTGCCACATTTGGAATTATCCACGACCATGATTCATTCAATATGGTTATGAATGGTTCAAATCTACAAAATAATTTGAACAATAAAGGCATCATCTTTTATCTTGGTTTAATAGTATACACTAAACATTGTATATAAAATTAATTTTAACATTAAATTTTAGTTTTTGATTACGGAGTACAATTTAAATCTTGATGTTAATCTAGGGCACGTTATAAGCAGGCCGTAAATATATTATATCCTCGTAAGAGAGGAGAATAAATAGGTAAAATAAGAGAAAGATACGGAGAAAAAGTGGATAAAGTTGAGAGGAAAACTTTTTAAATGAATGCAAAATGAAAAAATATATAATACCTCCCCATATACCCTTTCCATTGGAGCATGAATTTTTTTGGAAAAAGGTAAATATAGTAGTTATTTCCCTTTACCTTTTCATTTACCGGCCATTTCTCAAATTAAACAGGAACAAGGGAGACATACGTTGCAAAACACAGAATCCAAGTTGTATTAATGGCTAAAGATTGGATGTAGCATAAAGTTGAAGGAACCATAACCAGACACTAAATAAGAATTCAGTTAAAAAAGGGAATTTAACAACACAATGATCCGGACTATTTATGCCTACTCCTCTAAGATAGTAACCTCCAGTAAAGAAGAAGAGCATATGGTAGTGAAGAAGACTATGGGAAGTAGACAGGCCAGTTGAAGTAGTACGAGTCTCGCACTTTCTTGTCCATTTGATTCCACTGTTGAAGAGAATCAAAATCATATGCAAGAAATAACAGGCTAGAGAGGCGCAGAAGCCAAATATAGCAGTATGAGTTCCCCGACATTGTTTACGTCTGAAACTTTGAGAAGGAAGTACCTGGAATTGATATGGTTGATTCTTGGCACGCGCTTTCTTCCAGTGATATTGTTCGAAAAGCATTGCCTTGTCATGCCAGCTGCATTGTTAAGGAAAATGTGCAAATGAACTAAAAGGATCCATAAAGATGTAAAAATAGTAAGAAAGTGAACCTCAAAGAAATAGAAGTAGTAGCAAGTCAAAACAGATATTATTAATGGCTTATGTCGGTCGGCATGGCAGAATATGGCGATCGATAAATAAATTAATAAAAAATAATATCATTAGCATATATAAAAAATGATAGTATATGAAATATAAAGTAAAAGTTTAGAAAATGACAAAAACATAATATCTCAAACCTTAGAACAATAGTTAATACATAAAGACACAAACAAGTGTCTAATAGTTGAGGTCTTAGCACAACAATCAACCTCAATATAGTCATCCTCAACAAGTCCACATATTAAAGTCATATTGTTATAGAAATTTTGTTTTACTGAATTACTGCATTATACATTCTTTTACTGGATCATATTGTTTTATTGCAATCTGCGTTATTGTTTTACTATATCACATTCTTATCAGTTTGAAGTTACAGTTACAAAAATTTTGTATAACAAGTTGGCTTTGAAGTTGCAAAAACATTCACTATAGTTATAACAAATGCAATTTACAACAAATAGCATACATAATTACGGAGTACTAGTTAGTGAGTTAATGAGCAGCATGGATAGGGTTTGAGAGGGGGACAGAGATGAAGTTTCAGGTTTTACCATTTTGGGACTAAAAAGTGTATTTTAAATTGTTAAAAGGGGTCTGGTTACTTGGGTAAACAGGGAAGGTTGCAGTTTAATGGGCTGAAAATGACAAAAGGACTGCCATAACCACCACGGCGCCACAGACATGGTGGCCAACATCAAAATCTGCCACATATCTTCATGGCGATGGTGTTTTTTACAATATACAGCCACAGAAAATGCCATGGTGGTGGCATGGCAGATATTTAATAACACTGGTCAAAATGGAAGAGATAAAAAGTGTTTGCTTTGGAAGACTCTGAACAACAAGTAAGATGAAGAAGCAAAGACCAATTGGAAACAGAATGCCCTTTCCTCTTCTAGTAACATCTAAAGGAACATATGGAGCACAAATGACTGGGTGGTCAGAGGATCAATAATCCAGCTGACACCAAATCAATCTGAAAATGAAATAACAACTACACCACCAAACTAACCGGACCACCCAGGCTGGGAATATCAGTATGTTTTAGACGTAGAGAGCCTCCAAGCTCTCACCATAACCACATTAAACCCAAATTCTCAACTCAATTTGAACTGTTACAAACTTGAGATGCTAATTAAGATACATTCACGCAAGCATTTCAAATTCATGGCAAAATTTATGGACATTGGAAATGGGCAGATTAAAGTAATAAAGAAGCAAAGTGCAAGTGCTTGACATAAAGCTTCAGCCAAGAACTATCCAACAATGGATGGAGATACATAGATGTTCATGTATGGAATAAGTAAGCTGTGCTAACAAGAATAAGATGTTGATACATTTATGATGTCATCTTCAATGTATAGCAAGTTGCAGCTGTGTAGTGATAGAAAGACAATGAAGTTTGTTTTCCCATTTATTCATACAATAATAAGGGTTGATAAAAAGACATTTGGTGACAAATAAACATTGTGCATTTTGTATTGTGAGAATATGAGCTAACATTTCACATAATATCCTAGAGATTTTGATGTAAGCACAGCATTAAAATCCATCAATCAACCAGAATTATGCACAATTCAATTCAGTAGCGGAGAGAAAGTATACTTGAATTGGTTGGAGAGAGTCCAGATGTAAGGGTTAACCCAGGTAAGGGCGGAGAAGGCGGCGGAGCCGATCCATATGTTGACGAACCTTTCCGGGTCAGCGTGAGGAACTCCCGGGTCGCCCCGATAAGCGTTTCCGAAATACTTCTCCATTTCTATTTCTCCTCAGCCGCTGCCTTATCTCCTTGAAACTGAAATCAATTTATTTAAGAGATTAAATTTGATTTCTAACTGGGCTGATTGATGAGCTTTTAAAATTGATGAAAGCCCAAACCTGAAAAAGCCTAGCCCAAGTATTGGAACTATGATTTATTAAAACTTTTCGGATTAATTTCAACGGTGGTTTGACCATTTATAATATTTTCTAGTTAAGTTTGGTGTTAATTAATCTCAATTTGCCACACTACTTTGCTACCCTGCATTCGGATAACGTGTTTTTTTATGGATTAATACCTACTCTGTTTCATTATACGTAAAATTGGTGCTTATTGCTTTTGATATTTTTAAATGTGCTTATCTTTAAGAATTTTTCAGTGACAAAATATTGCAGCGGGATGTTGTTTCTACTCATCTGGACAGTGGGAGATGGGTAGATGAACAAGGGGTGGAAGATGCTTTTGAGCTTCTTTATGAAATTAGTGAACGAGTTTTATCTACAATAACTCCTCTTGGAGGCTTAATTACTGCGTTGGTGGTGAGGTATACTATAATGTTCTGTAGTTATTATACTTCAAATTATGACATCTTTATGCCAAGTCTATGTTTATCTACATGCTATCGTAGGTGACAACAATGTTTCATCTAGACCGACCTATGTACCTGCTTGGGTATCTTGCTAATCAAAACATCCACAAAGAATTTAACTCAAATGTTCTGTAAAAGTGCATAATTTTGTTAAATTATTCTGTACAAACCTGAATCTTCTTACCCTTTAAGTGAGAAAGAGAGCCTTCTATCTTTGTTCTAGATTGCTCATATGTTATATGAATCCTCTTTTCCAGTGTTATTGGATACACCCTGCTGCTCAGCTTGATCGAGTACAAGACTCTTGTGATGAGGGGCGATCTGGAGAGGGCATATAAAGTCCTATCATTTTGCTATTTTTCATTTATAATATATTTTTATAATAATATGTAACATATTTTTTAAATACTACCTATGAAGTATTTATATACTAGTACTATGTCTTTAGACTTTTTATTAAATTTTGAGGTAAATATATCCTTTTAATGGGTAAGGTATTTTATGAGTGGAGAGGTCAATTGGTAAGGATATGACATATTTACAATGAAACCAATATCATCATTACAATTTTACAAAATCAAATTCCAAAAATATAAACAAGAAGTTACTACAATATTATACTTTTGATAAATATAGCGGCAAATTATTGGAAAAATCACGAAGTATGGTAAAATTTTGGACTGTCACGCAACTTTGAAAATTAGTCAAAAAAATATGAAGTTTGAATTGTTGAAATTACTCTCGCAACAAAAATAGTTGGTGAGACTATATTTGATATGACATTTAAAAATCACATATGAACGTCACAAAAAATGAGTTAAAATAATGTCGTCTTTTTATAAAGAAAGTAATGTCAGTTCATTGAAAATATCAATAATATGTTAGGAGTACATTAAGCGACTTGAGTTTTTTAGTCATGAGATGATCGAGAAAAACCCAAACCGTGGGAGCTAAATAATTGTATTCGAATCATAACATATTACTCCTATATTATTGAAGCCAAGAATTTTTAACTTTATAAATTTGTTGTATTTTTCAAATTCTTCTTTAAGAGGGCCTTTATCGTGAGTTAATTTTGGACCTATAACAAAACAAATAAGCCTTAGAAATTCACTAATTTTCAAAATTAGAAATGTGGATTAATTTTGATGGATGGACTAAATGACAAAATAATGACAAATAAAACTGTTTTTTGAAAGACGAATGGAGTATTTACACATATAATCAACGCTTAGAAAAGAAACCACAAAATGGCACTATTTAGTGTATTCCAAAAATGTAGGATAACAAATGAAAAAATGTACACTGCTATGAGTTATGTGTAGAAAATCTGTGTATGCCATATTCTCTATCAATTATCATCAATCTATATTCAACTAAAGCTATATTCAAAACCTGTGTATGACTCGACAAGTGAAGCCTTCTTACCGCCTCGAAAAGCTACACTCTTCACGAAAATGTCCACTCTTTCGACTCAATAGAACAGTATCGGTTGGCCATATCAAGCAGAGTTGTAACTATACACTGACCTTAATCATCGGGGTCCATTTCCTCGTCCTGCTCCATGGAGGGAATCGTCTCAGCTGGGCTACTTTCATCAGATTCGATAATATCTGTATCAGTTTCATCTTCTTGTGCTTCGGTATCCTCATCGCTGCTCTCTCGTGGCCCAGGTCGTGCAATTCCGTTGGGGCACTCATCTTGGCCTTCGTATATGGTTTTATATTTACTGCTCTTCTGCAACTGCTTAAGATCAGCACGCTTGATGGTTGTGCATAAGCACTCGGGCAGGGGGTGCGAAAGAAATGACTTTGGTTTCACCCGACGAAACCCTTTCACAAGGCCGTCTTCTCCCATGCTATTGTTGAGGTGTTCTCTTACAGCAAGAGTCCAATTGCGTGGAGGACGGTAAATGTGATCACTGGTGGTGTTTAAGAGTTCGGTAATATATTTCCTGTATAAATGTACAGGAAAATGTCATTGACGGGGTAACAATTTTACGAAACATGATCAAGAAACACCATAGTCCCCAGCATCCCAGAAAAAGCTAAGGACTCAGAGCAAAACACAAAAGCAATTAGTAAGCAAAATCTTAAATAAATCAAATTCGGGCAATATACCTGTCGGGTCTATATGTTCTAGTTGAGGCCATATCAAACAACCTATGTCCCATGACTAAGCTGGAAAAATCTGCAGATCCACTACCATCATTGTCGAAACCAGGAAAGAATGCGTCAGCCTTCAGAGAGACTATATAATCAAGAGCATCCCATAGCAAACGATGAGCTTGGTCCCTTAAATCATTTGGGGAAGGGTCTGGTTCTGAATCTTTTTCCAAAATCCATCCATACCAGCCTTCTCTCTCATGTCCATAAATAGGCCTATCAGGAGGCGGAGGGAGAGGACGGGGACGCGGACCAGCCCTTTTCCAATCTTCTTTTGGTTGCTTTGCACTCTTTTTTGCTGGAAATACATAAGAATCTGTGGGAAGTTGGTTTTCCCAGCCAATTACATTTGCCAACTCTTGTTTACTGCACAAAGAAGTTCGATCCACTAAATTGGCGTACATGGCACGTAAAGGAATCAGTACTCTTTGACCACCAAAGGTTTCAGAACCTGCCAAGTATATTCTTGTTCTAGGAGGGTAACCCATAGCTCGAAGGAGAAGTCCAACCTAAATTGTTTAGATATGGAATTAGCATCATGCTTCAAGTAGGAACATATAATAGCAAAATGCTGTATGACTCATGTTTGATTCCATACACCGTATGTTATAGCTTTTGACCGAGAATACTGTTATTTTCCTCTTTTTTATCTTACAAAATAACTTGAAAACATTTTAAGCAAATGGAAGAAGTAAAAAACAGTCAAGAACTTCCAGATAACGCATATACATATCTCAATCTAGCAGAACAAGGAAAAGCTAAGAACCCACTACATCAAAAGGCAAGGGCTGAAGCACAAAATACTAACACGACACTTTCTTAGCTATTAACATAAATACCCAGACTAGAAGACAAAAGTCAGGAAACACGAGAAAGTAATACCTCTTCTGGCATCAGTGGGCAAGAACCATTTCCTTTTCTAGCATATGAATCCACACTTAGCTCTTCTTTAACTAATCCTTGTTTAATCATCTGTGCTCGACGGTACTGAATGAGTTCTGTGTGTATGTCCTGATCAGATAATATAAGATTTTGAGAGTAGGACAAAGCTGATATAAGTATAAAATAAACCAACAAAGTCCACAGTAATAATCTTGTGTTTGCAGCAAGTGTATATCCTCCCATAACTATGTGAAAGATTTATGCATCACTTATTTAGTTACAATAGCTAAACAATCCATCACTGTATTATGACCTACAAACCAATACAAGATACATTAAGTTTTCAACTAACCACAAGCAAATAGCATACAAAATCAAAAGCACAGTTGATGATACTTCCAAAATATAACCTCAATTGTTCAAAATACACATTTTTATCTCTAAATATCCAATCCCACCACCTCTATTCAAAATAACTGAGAATGAAGGGGGAAAAGTGGAAGCAAAGAAACAAATAAAGAAAAACCATGAGCATTGAGGATCAAGACGCATTAACTACCTGAAAAAGTTCAGCACAACCATGATAAGCTAGGGTCTCTCTCTTCAACCCGGGATTGTAAGCAATATATGGTTGACCAGAACCTTGTAGCCTGTAGAATGGAACTACATGTCAGAAGCTTATACTGCAGCAGCTGTTTAAAGATGTGCATAAAACCAAAGATTACTCGCCTTGCTACCATTTGATGAGCAACTTCCAAAATTTCTGCACGAAAACGCAGCACATGAAATCCAACTCGGCACCTGAGCCTCTGATACTCGACCAAGCTTGAGGGGAGGATGGGCTGATCAGAAATATAGAGCAAAGGTTACAAGACAAGCCACTATCAATCATCTAAAGATGAGTTTTACCCTCATGGTAGTTTAGTTGTCAGCTTTCCTGACAAAACTCACAACACTTTTACTCAAACAATATGACAAACTATTTACAACTTCACTTTTTGACTGGACTTAGACACTGATTCCTAATCGTTTCACCTGCAGTCTTGATAGTACCCAGGAACTAAAATAATACTATCAGGTGACCATAGTTTCTGTACAACAAGTCAAAGAATGTAATGAAAAAAAGACAATTACACATATGGTGTACCTGTAAGCCTCCTCCATCATTAAGTATTAGGCCAATGACCTTTGCACTCTTTAGTTTTGGTAAAACTTCTTGCAGATAAAATTTTGGAGAGGAAGAACTCTTGGGTTTGAAGACTGGATATTGTTTCTGTTTCCGGCCCTCCATCAAGTGAGATGGTAGGCTCTTTACAACGATTACATCACTTACCAGAGCTTCCACAAAATGCTCTTCGTCATAAAGGTAAGAAAAACTCTTGAAGCTGGAACTGTGGAGTATTAAATGCAATTCAGTAATTGGAAATGCTACTGGAGTTTATTAATGATTTCTACATAAACTTAATAAAAACCTGACGCCTTTTGATTGTAGGCTCTGTTGGATCTCTGGTATGACTAGGGTAGCATTTAGAAGCCTCGCCACAGCAACAAGATCGCAGATCTAGAAAGATAAAACCAATTAAAACATCACATTAACCATGGAATGTGAATCAAAAGAATAGAAAAGTAAACTGAGAATACCGAGGTTCTAATCTTCTCAAAGCCGCCATGAATTTTAGCATAAATGAAACCATTGTTCTGTTTATTGGGAACTGAAACAAAGATGCCATTAGATCTCAGATTTGAAAAAATAGCTGTAGTTCACACATAAGAATATATCACACAGAGATAATTTAAGCAAGTTGCAAACCACCTCCCTTCAACTTAAAGTTAATTGAATATATCAAGGGTTCATATAAAGCTAAAATTACAAGTGTGGAGTTTCTAATTGCAATCACTTAGTAAGTTCAATACAGCATCCGTAACAAACATAGGAAAACTGAATTGCCTCAACACCTAGTGAACAATGAGTTCGTATCAAGCTCATACTAGCCTATTGGCTACAAATAGAAAGTGCATGAAACATTTCAAATTGAAGGATCGCTACTATAGTTCAAGAAAGATCTTCAATTGAGCATATAAAGACGGTCCAAAGGAACTGACAGAAAATTACATCTTACTTCAAGAATACATGAATTAGGAATTGTTCTTATGGATGATGTTGTAATCAATTTCAACCTGGTTCTTAGTCAGATCCTAAGTAGAATGGGATTAGATTACCCAGTTATAGGCTCTAACATCCTATCTATCTTCAGAAAAGCGGCTTTGGTTTCGTGTAGCACTAGTAGTAGGGCAAAGTATCTGGAAGTTACATGCTAATCCATGCAAACTATGAATTCATTGTCCCTAACATATACTGCATAAGCTATACCCGCAAATCATTCAGCCTAAAATTTGTTTCAAGTTGTATATACACGGAAATGCAATAACTTTTTTTTCTGTTCAACGCTATTTTGAGGCAATCGTAAAGCTGCACATTAAAGAAAGTTAATAAGTCATGAGAATCATAGTATAAACTCCTTCAAGCTGTGCAAATTTGCACCATCACTTGTTTAAATTCACAAATATAAGAAAATTTAAACGGCAAGAAAAAGTCCCAGAGCTGAAACAGACAATGCACGATCACATAACTATCCGAAACATAACAAACAAACTCAATTAAGAACAAGATTCATACAAGTACCACAATTAGAAACTCATGAATCCTATAGCAACAACTTGGACAAATTACCGAGATATGGAGTACTTCTTGGGTTTGCATACGGCTGTAAGTGCTCCAAAGCATTGACTCTTCCCCACAACCTTCTATAACCAGCACCCTACACTCGCATCGACAAACATCCATGTATCAACGACACATTCCAAAAAAAGAACCATACAAGCTTCTTCATCAGTGAAAATAAAGCACCCAGCAAGTAATAACCTTTCTGACGGGGCCGTCAAAGTGAGTTAAATCCTCACTGAAAGCAGTGACTGCACTGTACATCACAAGACTGGCACTCGACTTTGCAAGGAACAAATGCACCAATATCGAAGTAAACGACAACATTAGTCCCGCGAGAGCCGCCCATTTTATCTTCGATTTCATTTTAATCCTCTCAGACCACGCCATACCAAACCAATCTCCAACACTTTCTCACCCTACAACTGCAATGCAGAATCAACAAACCCACAGTAACTAAATCAATTAGCCCTCCAACACAAGCAAATCAACACCAACCGCAATTGCAATACATGAATACTGCCCAGCCTAACGTGATCTGGATTGAGTTCAACCAAATCCCGATCAAACAAATTGCAACAGAAATAAAATCGAGAAACGAGCAATTAAGTAGAAAACCTGCATCGCAGCTCAGCTACAGTGCGCCAAGTAGCAAGTTAAACAGGTGATTGAAGAGAAAGGAAGATCAATTCCCAATGCAGCAAGCACCAATGCAGATTTAAAAAATCCGGGTTTCGTCAAAATCACGAAACCATTTGTGTATTAAATTGTAATTTCTTTTATTGGATCGATGTCGCGATGCAATCCCCCATAAAATTTGAAGGATTGATTCAATTTCAGCTTCGCCTTGTGAAGAGTGGGAGATGGAGTGAAAGGGGTTTAGAGATTTACAGTGTAGAGATGGCAGTCGGCAGCTCCGATCATTCTCGATATTTTATGAATTTTTTCTCGTAAATTTTATTATGATAATTTAATCTAAGAAATCAATTTCCTTTCATATCCAAGTTTGGATAATAGAGTGCATTTATAAAAATGAATATATGATATTAATATTTTAAGAAAAAGATTGATTTTTATAGTATTATAGGAGTACTTTTTAATGTGAATAATGTTCAAAATGGTGCATTGGTTGATTTATTTATCTCATAGGAGTATTTATATAATTGATTCGTAATTATACTCGTAAACCCGGTGCGGATCTCCTACCCCAACTTTCCTGCTTCATTCCTACTCCACTCATAACTTAATAAAATAATTCCACCATCACTTAACCATCACATACATATTTTACTCTTATCTTTTTAAGTTGTGAGAAGTGGAGTATAAATGGATTAACTAAGTTGGAGTAGGATATCCACTCCGTCGTAAACCAGCTTCTAATAATGAATAAAAAGTTCTCTCAAAATAGAATGAAAATATCATTATATTTGAACTTGTTCTCATGTGATGTACTTGATGTTCACTATCTTAACTTATGAAAAATTATTATGCAAATTTTGTTTAATATAATTAGATTTGAAACCACAGACAAATTTTACAAAAGCCTAGATCATTTAGTATTTACAACCCTACAACATTAACATCGTACATTAACTTCTCATACTTCATAATCTAACGAATTTCAATCTAAAGTTTCATACCTTACGTATATCGAAAAATATTCTATAGTGCTACAATATTGCATTTACCTATGTACTAGAATATTATTATAAGTATTCAGTATATACTGCGATATATCGAAAGTTTCGATACACACTGCATATTCAGTTTATCGTGACATATTAAAATCCATATCGTTGTTGTATCAAAATCTTACGATATGGTATCATTGATAACTTCAATGATTTGCTAACCCATCTCATCTATGTAAGTAAATGCCTCTACAGTGGTTATATATATTGTAAATAAAATTTGCACATTAAATAGTAACCTAACAATTGGTTAAACAGCTCTCTCTCTTCTCCAAAATCTCTCTCTACAAAAGCTTCAAACTTGACTCTGTCTCTCCTTCGATACGATCACAATCACCTCGTTCAGGTCGCCGGCGCTTGCCCTACAGCTCCTATTCACCGAATCGGCACTTATTCACACACCGCGGCGCCGCTAATGGAGCTGCCGGAGATGGATTCCATGGCGTCGGCGATCGGAGTCTCGGTCCCCGTCCTCCGCTTCCTTCTGTGCTTCGTCGCCACCATTCCTGTCAGCTTCCTCCACCGATTCTTCCCCGGGGGCCCCACCGGCCGCCACTTCTACGCCGCCGCCACCGGGGCCGCCCTCTCGTACCTCTCCTTCGGATTCTCCTCCAATCTGCATTTCGTCGTGCCGATGCTGCTAGGCTACGCGTCGATGGCGCTCTGCCGGAAGTACTGCGGGATAATCACCTTTTTCCTGGCGTTTGGGTACCTTATCGGATGGTATGTTTCAGCTCTGATTCGTTCCTTGCTGTTCGGTTTTCGTATCTATTTGTTGCCTTTCTTATTTGCTGTAGAATATAGTAGAATTTTGTTTTGAATTGCGGAAGCGAAACGAAGAATCGGAAGGATTGTCATTTGATTAGGGGAATGTTTCAAATTTCAATTCAAGGTATTTTCGTGGTAATTGGAACTGAAAACAATACAATGATTCAAATTTTGGTTCTTTCTTCTCCATGTTTGTGAGGTGTTGTTTTGCATGCTTGTTCAGTACTGTAGTCTTACACTAGATTTTTAGAGGTTGGAGAAGTGTTAAATTCTCTAAAAAGTCTGGCCCACATCGACTTGGTGATGATCCAATCTAATCTGTATAAGTGTGGATAACCCTCCCCCTTATGAGGCCTTTTAAGGGGTGAGTGACCCATTTCTAATAAGAAGTGTTCTATCTTTTGCCGTTGAAATGCTAGAAGCTAGCCTCTATAATTAATGCGATGTAGTATTAAGTTAGTTGTAACTCTAGCTCTACCTACTCGTTTAAGCAAAGTATTTTGAAAGGCTGTAAATAAAAGCCAGCTGTGAGATGGGTACTTCCTTCATAAGCAAAGCATATACCGTATCCAATTTGAAGGAACTTGAGTTCTACTTTCAGCTGTTGAAGAATAATACAAAAAGTCATAATTGTGTAAACTCAATTTTCATCATTATTTTTTTACATTAACAAAATGTAATTTTATTTTCTTACACAAAATGTAATTTTATTTTCTTACACTCATTAGCAGCTATCTTAGGCACATGAAAGCGAACTCACATGGTGTTAACTCTAATTTTTGTGGTACCAAGTAATGCCATTTTTGTGGAGACATCAGTAGCTGGGGGTCGACTTCTGAGGTCTAATGTGGTGTGCCTTATCACATTATTACTCAGAGGCTCAGACCCTAATATTTAGTATTTTGTTTTTTTTTTAATCCAAGACATAACTGAACTCATGCACTGCAACACTGGTGTGAAGAGTGCAAGCCACTCAACTGCAGCCATCTTTTTTTGGTTTAGAAATAAAAGAAATGAGGGCCTCTCTCTATTTAGTGATATAGCATTCATTTGTTTTAATTAAAAGATCACATATGATAATATGATCCTTTTTGCTCACTGCTAAATTGTGCATTTATTATAAATTGACTTTTGAAATACCTGTGTAGCCATGTCTACTACATGAGTGGTGATGCATGGAAGGAAGGAGGTATTGACGCTACAGGTCAGACTGGTTCATTTATTTATTGCTGAATTTTGACTTTTTTCCGTTTTTGTGTTCAGAGGTTTATCTTTGTCCATTACTGATGTTAACCTGCATTAGTGAAACTCTATGACCTATGTAAAGAACTTCTCTACAGCACATAGTTTCGGAACCCAGTAATACAGCCATGTTTTTGCATCCTTTTCAACTTCCTTTACCTGGTTGTCTGCTAT